>NW_019154102.1:20891952-20962764 GCF_002288905.1 Enhydra lutris kenyoni
CCCTAAATAAATAAAATCTTAAGAAAAAAAAAATAAAAAGGACTTTTTAAAAAAAATAATAAGTTCATTAATTTGAGAGAGCAAGAGCATGGGGGGAAGGGCAGGGAGAGGGACAAGCAGACTCTCCGCTGATCAGGGAGCCCAGTTCAGGGCTGAGATTGTGACCTGAGCTGAAATCAAGAGAGTTGGCTGGTTAACTGACTGAGCCACCCAGGGACCCCATTTTTTTTTTTTTTTTTTTTTTTTATTTTAAAGTACTCTCCACACGCAATGTGCAGCTTGAACTCACAACCTTGAGATCAAGTCACATGCTGTACCCACTGAGCCAGCCAGGCACCCCTGGGTCACACTTTATTTCTCTGTTTCATGATTTTTGTTGGAATGGGGCAATTTAAAGTAACATCTGGCAACTCTGGGATTCGGATTTAACAGCTCCCCCAGGGTCTCTTGTTTTTGATGTTAGTTTGGTGACTTTCTAGGACTGATTCTGTTAAGTCTATATTCTTTGTCGTGCATGGTCACTTAATTGTGTGTTGGGGGCTAAGCTTCCAATGCTCTCAATGGGTGGTTTACAGCTCTACTTGAGCCTTTACTTTCTGCTTGCTCAAAGCCCCCAAATCAACCAGAGGTGACAGATTAAGGCCTTCTAAGGTCTTTCCTAGGCATGTGATAACGTTATATGTAGTCATGGCCTTCTGGGTCACCAAGACTGTGTGTTTTTCATTCTCCAGGTTTTTTAAGTCTTTTGGTCAGCGTCTTGTTAGCTCCACTTGATATCACAGCCTCAGGTAGCTGTGATTTCCAAATTGCCCCTAATTTTTCTTGACAGATGCCCTCAGGATGGGCTGTTTGTACAGATCAAGCTCTGAATCAGGTCAAGTTGAGACAAGTCCCAAGGATAGAGCTTTTCAGTGAGCTGCCAGATAGGTGATAGGTCAAATTGTGGCACTTTGCTCGGGATAGGGATTTGGAGGCACTCCAGACCTGTTCTATCCTCTGCCATGGTTGCCAGGTTGTAGGTTTCACAGGTATTTATATATAGTTGCAAGACTGCTGGTTTTGAAGGCTACCTTGCTGGTCTGAGGGGAATGGGAATAGGGCAAATTAACAAGCCAACGGGCTCATTGTTCCTACTGAGATTCAGCCAATTTTCTAGAAAAAATACTCCTGGGACCTTGGCAAGTCTGGTTTAACTCCAGAGTTTTGAAAATGTTGGTGTTGATGTTTGCCAGTGTTTTCATTGCTTTTAGGTAGATTTTCTGAAGTCCTTATTCCACCCTTCCAGAAGTGTTTCATCTTTCACTCCCCACCCAACACATTTTGACCGTGTCTCTTCCTGCTCTCCTGGATCTGTTTAAACTGCACTGGCATTGTTCTTTGAACACACCAGGCATGCTTCTGTCATCAGGCTTTTGCACCACTCTATCAAAAATATTTTCTCCTCTTGGTGCTGCAGTTCTCACCTCCCTCCGGTTTTTGCTCAGATGTTACCTTCTTAGTGAGGCTTTCCTTGACCACTCTACTTATCTTTGGGAACCATCTTATTTAGAGTTGCAATCTACTAAGTCTTCTCAGGCTTCCTTTTTGATTTGCTTTCTCCTTAACATTTATCATCCTCTAAACTGTTAAGGAATTTGCTCACATTAATTTTTTTACTACCTGTTTCCCTAGCTAGAACCCAGGATCCATTAGGGATTTTTTTTCCTCTGTGTGTTGACCTCTGCATCTTTAGCACCTAGAATACCTGGCTCAAAGTTAATGCTCCATAAATATTTACTGAATGAATAAATGTTAAGGGTTATACAAATGTAGTTTTTAAAAAGGCTGTAAAGCAGTCTGATTAGCAGAAATTACACATCCCTTTAGTAAATATGTATTCTTACACAACTAGTATTATAAAACAGTTTCAATGCTCAATGATTACATGGTCTCTGTTGTCTCACGTCTAGGGGGCATTTACTGGAGGCTTGATGTAGTGGGGTTGGGTCCCAGGCAGGTGATGGCATGGAGAACTTTCTTTATATTATATATGTTATTTAATTGGCTGTTTTGTCTTGTTGACCATTAGCCAAAGGGTTTCTTCATTTTCTGAGATACTCAGTCTGTTTTCTAAAGAACTCTTGGGTTTTCATCCTCTGCTTTTTCCACCTTCCTAGGGACTAGAAACCAATTGATACAGTTGGGAGGAGTTTTTATTTGGGCGTTGTTATCAATTTCTCCCACAAAAATGTATTCAATGTTTTGTATATTATACTATTAAATAGGAGGTAATATTGAAATGGATGTGACATTGTCGCCTGCTCAAAAAATTTACAACTTTGGGGCACTTGGGTGTCTCAGTTGGTTAAGCATCTGCCTTCAGCTCAGGTCATAATCCCAGGGTCCTGGGATCGAGCTCCACATCAGGCTCCCTGTTCAGCAGGGAGGCTGCTTCTCCCTCTCCCTCTGCTGATGCCCCTGCTTATGCATACTCTAATAAAGAAATAAAATCTTAAAAAAAAAAATTACAACTTTGAGAGAAGTTGATGTAAGACAGAGCTCTTTCTTTGGTACTTATTTCTTCCTTTGTTTCATATACTTAATCTGTGTATGTGCCTTAATACCTGTCCCCAACTGTAAACTCCTTGAGGGAAAGGAATCGTATCTCTTTCTTTTTGTATCACTTGCAACTTGAAAAATTAAATATTGAATTATTGCACGGATATTCTTTTTAGTCCACGAAGTTCAGGAAAACATTAGGTGGTTCTAAAGATTAGTAGTTGGGCAAGGCTTTGCAGAGGACGTGGGTTCAAGCCCGAAGTGTATTTTAGTTGGAGAAGAGCTAGAGCAGTGTTGGGGAACAATATAGATAGCGTATTTAGAGATCAGTGAATGAGTCAGGTGTGTTTAAGTGGAGGTTATGAGAGAGAGAGGGTGTGTGTGTGTGTGTGTGTTTGAGGGAAGGAGGGACAGCTTGTGCTTGAGCCTTCTACTTCTCATGTGACTTTTACAGAAGTCCTTTTACTTATTTCTGTATCTGCAGTTAAACCAAAAGAGTTAGACTTGATGAGTCTGGCTCTAAAATTCATTCCTTTTTTAAGGTCAGGAGTTTATTTAGTAAGCAGCGGTAATCAAGTTGTTTTTTTGAGTAAGTCAGTAATGACTAAGGAGTATTTTAGGGCTTTTGGGAGATTCATAAATGTTCCAAATAAAAGAAACTGGAAGCAGGTAGATCGGTTATTCATCTTAGTAGTTTGACTATAAATCCTGAGTTAAGATCAGGGCAATGAGAATGAAGTTAACAAAAGAGATGTTGTGAAGACTGGTAAGGTTTACTTCTTGGGTGGGAGAAGCAGAAAGAAGTGAAAATATTTGTTTGAAATTAAATGAACTGAGGGTGACATGTGGAATATTAGGAGTGAACATCCCAATCTACATTTTGGTTGTGATAGGGAGTGTGTGGAGAGGATCAAGCCTGGTGGAAAGATAAAATTTAATTTTAGACATGTCTAACTGCTGCTGTAGATAAAATAGTTGAATGAAAATAAGACCTAGGACATACCCACTTCTCCCAGTGGTCTCCCAGTGACCACATTAATGCAGAAGAATATACAAAGGACAGTGAACTACTTGAGGAAGTGTGAGTGGGGATGAGAGCTTCTGGGATACCTGGGGAAGATGGTGACTGAGGTGCATCTTACACCACAGGTAGAAATTTATTGGAAGGAAACATGCTAATTCCCTTCCCCTTATCTTGTTTGGTGTTAATGGCCTTGTCTCTTCTTTTCAAAAGGATCTACCGTTACCAGTCTCATGACTATGCCTTCAGCAGTGTAGAAAAGTTACTACATTCTCTAGGAGGGGACGAATTCCTTGGAATGCTTAACCGAACACTTCTTGAAACCTTGCAGAAAGCAGGCTTCTCGGAGAAATTCCTCAATGAAATTGTTGCACCTGTCATGAGGGTCAATTATGGCCAAAGCATGAACATCAATGGTTTTGTGGGTAAGCCAAGGCTTGGAATGGTTATAGACATTAGTTCACAGAGGGGCTTACCTCTGGTGGCTCCTAACTTTAGGCCATGAGTTGGAGAAGACTTACCTTTCTCTGAAACCTCAGACATGTTTGGCAAAATTGTGTATATGTAGATCTGTGCGTTTTTAGTGTGGGGTGGGGGAGAGTCCTTAGCTTTCACTGAGATTTTTGCCCCCAGGGGCTCTTTGGCAGTGTCTGGAGCAGACCTCACGTAAATTGGGAAGAGAGTGGGTAGAGGGCTTTTTGCAGAGTCAGAATTAAAACTTTTTTTTTTCCTACCACTGACAGGGGCAGTATCATTGTCCTCTGCTGATTCTGGCCTTTGGGCAGTAGAAGGTGGCAATAAACTTGTTTGCTCAGGGCTCCTTCGGGCATCCAAAAGCAACCTTATATCTGGCTCAGTAATGTACATAGAGGAAAAAACAAGGACCAAGCATACAGGTGAGCCTGAAATTCTACTGTTCCTTATTTATCCTCTAGAAAATAATTGCTTAGGGAGAAAAACCACTCTTCTGTCATTTCTCTGTTCCAAATGATGGAATTATAAATTGTATATGTTGTACCACATGGAAATATTCGCAGATGTGCTCAAGTACAATGGCACATCTCCTTGGATTTAAAAATAATCTCGTTCTTAAAGTATAATTCTGTATATTGTACTTATTGACAAGGTATCATCTCTATACCAGTAGAAAACTGGCTTTAATTTGGCATAGTTATATTAAAGGATAAAACTCTTTTTAATTCCTTAGAATTAACTTACAACTGTTTTACATTTTATAAACTATTACGGTAATAAAATTATTTTTGGAAGGTGTATAGTATGTTAGAAACACTAAAATGTATGCTTCTTTCTTCTAGGAAATCCCACAAAGATGTATGAAGTGATCTATCAAATTGGATCTGAGATCCGTTCAGATGTCTATGACATTGTCTTGGTGGCCACTCCACTGAATCGAAAAATGTCCAATATAACTTTCCTCAACTTTGATCCTCCAATTGAGGAATTCCATCAGTACTACCAACATATAGTGACAACTTTAATTAAGGGGCAGTTGAATTCAACTCTTTTTAGCTCTAGAGCCTTAGACAAATTCGATCTCAGTACAATCTTAACCACTGATAATTCAGATTTGTTCATTAACAGCATTGGGATTGTGTCCTCTGTAACAGAAAAGGATAATCCTCAACCATTAACAGATAGGGGATATGTTTGGAAGATCTTTTCCCAAGAAATTCTCACTAAAGAACAAATATTAAAGCTCTTTTTGTCCTATGATTACGCTGTGAAGCAGTCATGGCTTGCATATCCTCATTACAAGCCTCCAGAGAAATGTCCCTCCATCATACTCCACGACAGACTTTACTACCTCAATGGCATAGAGTGTGCAGCAAGTGCCATGGAGATGAGTGCCATTGCCGCCCACAATGCTGCTCTTCTTGCTTATCACCGTTGGAATGGGCACACAGACATGATTGACCAAGAGGACTTATATGAGAAACTTAAAACTGAACTATGAAATAACACTATCACTTTTCCCCCCTTCTGGTTCCAAATGAAGTTATCACTGGCAAAGAACACAATCTGAGCAGAGATGATTTTGAATTAGCTATTTTGTCATAAATTGGTATTAACAAAAGTAATCCCAGTGAGTTATGAGAAAATACAAGGTTCTAATTAAGTGTGAAGGTGTTAACTACTGCATGTATGCCATCTCCAAAATTTCTTAATTCGTCTTTTAATATCCATCAACAGTGTAGAATCACTTGGGATTTGTTAAACATATGGGTTCTCTAGTTCCTCTGGAGATTCTGATTTTCTAGGTCTAGGGAATGGGACCCTGGATTTTGAACAACACTTTGGAATATTTTAAGCTGAGCATCTGAGGAAGAGTTTAAAAACAAATTTTAGTGGGGGAGTAGATCTCTTGGGCTTCACAGCTGGAAGTGACCTTCAGATAGTTACAACTACTACAAGAACTGGTATCATACGTCTGGCTTTAGTTAATTTATACCCTTTTTCAGAGTAGATGTGCCCATTCCAGGAGGCTTGACTTTTTGAATGTTCTTTGGACTGCTTCTGACTTGATTTTATTAGGGGTGAAATTCAGAAGACTTATTAGGTTAACTTTGTTGCAGAAAAATCTCAAGTAAAATGAAAGCAAATGCAGGGTATTAGTTTAAGAAATTACATTTTCAAATCCTCACCTGTGGAGCTCTAAAAAATATTGCTAGACTCCCATGTGACCAGAGTCTGATTTAGTTGATTGAGGATAGGCGCTCAGCATTGTAGCTAAAAAGTTCCTAAGGTACAACCTGGGTTGAGAATCACTGATGTGGGGGGTTAAGATGTCTCTAAAGGGGGTTCAGTGCCTTAAAAGTCCCAGAAAACCTAATGCATTATTAAAGCAGATTCATTTTGTGAAGAACGATTTCTCTCAACAAGAACTCTAGTAGTAATCTTGACAGTAAGCATTGTCAGTCTGATGACAGAGGCAACTCAGATTACTCCAGAACCACTGACCTTAGAGTAGGATATTCAGAATGATACCACACTTGATCAAATCCTGTCCATGTTCAAACTATTAAATGCTTCTAAAACTACGGTAGCATTTGGGGTTAGAAACTGGTTGCTGTTGGGGTGCCTGGGTGGCTCAGTGGGTTAAAGCCTCTGCCTTCGGCTCAGGTCATGATCCCAGGGTCCTGGGATCGAGCCCCGCATCGGGCTCTCTGCTCAGCAGGGAGCCTGCTTCCTCCTCTCTCTCTGCCTGCTTCTCTGCCTACTTGTGATCTCTTTCTGTCAAATGAATAAATAAAAAAATCTTAAAAAAAAAAAAAAAAAAGAAACTGGTTGCTGAAACCTTGTTTTTAAGGCAGTACTCTACTTTGGCTGCACATTGGAATAACTTTAAGATTTTAAAGCTTTTCAATTCTAATATGCAGTCAAACTTAAGAACCAGTTCTACATCTATTGTATAAAGATATCATGAATGGTTGTCCTTGTAGTCAGTCACTAGTAGGACAGAATGAATAAAAGCTTGTGAATTCTAAAAGTAACTGTAACAAAGTTTAACGTATTGTTGGAGTCCATCAGATTATGGTAGTAGCTACTTTTGCAAAATGGTGTAAGAGAACACTGATCCTTAGTTAAAATAATTTGTCTCTACTACAATTGTGATTAATATGTTGTTAAAACTGCCAAAATATATTTGATGTAAAGGCAGGGATTAAATTTATATTTGTCAGAGGGTCAGCTTTTTAAAAATTCTGTTCTCAACAAGTATGTTAAGAGGCAGTCATATTTTTCCTTTTATGGTTTTAATGAAGACAATATTGTAGAAAATGTAATATTATGTTAATATGTGTGCTAAAGGTAAATAAAAATTGGTAATGGAATAATTTCTATCACTCACAGAGTTGTTTTGCAATAGGATATATTATTTACTTATAAGAACACCAATTTAAAAATGTTGTGATTGTATCAGACCTACTCTGATTAAGTTTTCCAACAGGGAATTTGAAACTGCTTCCTCTAAGAGCAAAATATTACTAATGTATCAGACATAATAGTTTCAATGAAAAGAGCATTAATTTTTTTTTTTACTGGAAGAAAAATACTATCAGAGCCTGTTACTTCATTAGACTACTCAATTTGTCTTTGTATAGAAGAGGCTGGTAAAAATTATGCAGGAGCTAACTCTACTCCAATTCTAGAGCCAATTCTACTCCAGTGGTTCTCCAACTTGAATACACATCACAGTCACCTGGAATGCTTCTTAAAATAACTGCTGGGCCTCACCCCAGAATTTGTTTTAGTGGGTTTGGAGTGGTAGATGAAGACACCATCTCTACTAAGTTCCTAGATGATGCTCTTGGTCTAGGAACCACACTTAGGAGAACGAGTTCTGTAATTTAGCTCTACGTGGTCGCAAAAAAATGTGTCAACATCAGTGAAAATTTAAAGAGCTGCTAGAGAAGGGAATAAAAATGTACTATACTTGACACAAACCCTCCTTATTGTGATTAGACTGGTTTGATCCCTCTCACTATTCTCTGGGTGTAAACATTTTCTATAAACAGAAAATAACATTATAGAGATATATATATAAGCCATCCATTGTGTTGTTTTTCAAGTACCTTACATACTCCCCTCTGTATATCCCATTCTCTACAGTTTTAAGTGATTCAAGATTTGTAGGCTACCAAGCAGATGCTTAGGCTTGTACTTTTTGTGATCACAAAAAGTACAAGCCTAAGCATCTGCTTGGTAGGTTTCTTGAAGTTAGGTTTATGATACCACCATTTGCAATTTATCTTCTGAGTTTATGTGCCATAAAATTTATGACCTAGGTGAATGTATTATGGGGAGCATTACAACTATTCTTTATACTCCACAAAGAACTACAGTACACTGGAATGTTTTTCTCTAGAGTTCTATTCTTGTATGAAAAATTTTTCCCCCTTTATGTTCAAAATAAACAACTGTATCATTACTTCTTGTGTTTTACTTCAATTGCACTATACTTGCAATGTAGATGTACTTGGAAAAAGTCAGTACATCAAAGCTACTATAAGAGTTTTGAAAATTACAGTTAATGTTTCAGAAGAAACCCACTCAGGTGTGCAGGTTCTTTATCTTTGGCATTAGAAGACAGAAAAACAGCATCCTTGCTATGCTTCACGTTTAATCAGATTCTCCTATATTAGTGCATAAAAGCTTCAGAACAAATCAATCTCAACCAAGAACAGTTCATGTTAGAAAAAATTAGAATAAGGGCTAATACTCAATTCTACATTCAGCATGTCTGAGAAAGCATTTTTGGCTATTATAAAAGTTTATTTAACAAAAAAGCTCAATATGAAAATGCACACAATCTGATTTTTATATTGTAGTAAAACAGGTACTATGGAGAGGGGACATGTGGAAGCAGTTGATTCTTCTGATGAACACATCCATTGTTTATACTCGTTCTAAGGCTTCTAACATGATGATACTATTTCCTCGTATTACCTAAAAAGAAAATTTGAAAAGAACATAATTTATTTGCCAGACATCAATGAAAGGATTTTCACAAAATCATTAATGGTTTTTCAGTATTAAAGGTCAGTTTGGGGCGCCTGGGTGGCTCAGTGGGTTAAGCCACTGCCTTCGGCTCAGGTAATGATCTCAGGGTCCTGGGATTAAGTTCCGCATCGGGCTCTCTGCTCAGCAGGGAGCCTGCTTCCCTCTCTCTCTCTGCCTGCCTCTCTACTTGTGATCTCTGTCAAATAAATAACTAAAATCTAAAAAAAAAAAAAAAAAAAAAAGACCAGTTTGTGGGGCTTTTTTCAAGCCGCAGAGATAATGTCTTTTTTTTTTTTTTTTTTTTTTTTTTGAGATACTGTCTTTTAATCATGACAAGTCAGTAAGCCTTTTTAACTCTTTTTAAAAAAAGATTTTATTTATTTATTTATTTTTTGACAGACAGAGATCACAAGTAGGCAGAGAGGCAGGACCCTGAGATCATGACCTGACCGAAGGCAGAGGCTTTAACCCACTTTAACCCACTGAGCCACCCAGGCGGCCCCAGTAAGCCTTTTTAAAGTAAGATATATACTTTTCTTGGATTTAACAAGACTAACAAGTACCCTTTTGAGAATGCTAAGTCTTCAATGATTCACTTCACCTTCTGAACTGCAGTACTCAAACAACATACCCATCTCTGTCCCAAGGGATCCGTTAAGTCAATGTGAAAAATGTACAGCAGAATGTCAGTTTAGGGGTATAAGATCACTTAGAGAACAAACCAGGATGTAAACTGTGAAAAGTATGCTTTGTGAAGATGGCATTTTAGTTGGGTCTTGGAAATAGGGCAGAATTTTGACAGGAAGGTAGAACTCTAAACAAAACTGAGATGAAAAAGTGTAAGGGGATAAAGAAAGAATCGAATTTGAATGTAGTAAAAGGTTATGATGGAAGTAGAAAACAGTTTGTACCCAATCTTAGAAGGCCTCAAACACCAATGTTAAGGTACTTGGAAGACATCATGAAACCGATAATAAGCCAATGAAGTTTCACAGCCAAGGGAATAACCATTATTATTATTATTATTATTTTTAAAAGATTTTATTTATTTATTCGACAGAGATCACAAGTAGGCAGAGAGGCAGGCAGAGAGAGAGGGGGAAGGAGGCTTGCCACTGAGCAGAGAGCCCGACGCGGGGCTTGATCCCAGGACCCTGAGATCATGACCTGAGCTGAAGGCAGAGGCTTTAACCCACTGAGCCACCCAGGCGCCCTGGGAATAACCAATATTTTAATGGGAGACAGTTTATGCGCAGGAAGAGAAGTTATAAAGAAAAGGTCCTAGGAGCACAGTGCCTAATATAGTAGCCATTCCATAAATGAGGACAAGGAAGGATACTCATTAGCATAGGCGAAATAAATGGCTGGAACCAAGTTTAAGATGGGTAGAAAAGTAAGTTAAACTAGAAGGCAAGGAGGCTGCAAACATAAGAAACCCCTGGTGCACTGTAGGTCATAGTAGCCATAGTAGCCAAAAATCAGGTCAAGTAGAGCTGGAAATGAGAGATGAGGAAATAGTAGAAATGGAGGCATTCTGAATAAGATTCTAAGTAGAGCTATGCTTGTAGGCAGCTGGAGTAAAGACAAAGCAAAAAACAAAAAACCCCACCAAAACTTATTTTCTCCCCTCCATTCTATCTGCTTTATTTATTTATTATATACACTGTTATTGTCCTCCTCACCCAAATGTCATTACTATGAGAGCAGATGCAATAACCCCAGTGCCTAAACGGTGGCAGGCACACAGAGGGCTCAGTAAGAACCTGTTAAATAAACAAATGACCCTGCATATTTACTGCAGCTGACAGAAGGGAAAGGAATAGGACAGGTGGAACAGTGTCTTGGGAGCCTGGTAGAAACAAACAGCAATGGTATGATGAGGTGGTGGTGAAGGGCAGCATGAAGAGAAAACAATGCCCTGAAAATGATGGTGGGGACTGAAGGAGCCTAGAGTTCTCTAAGTTAGGGATGGAAAGGAGAGCTAAACAACAGCACAAAATAGTTCTCAGGGGTTTAATTCCTGGCTTATTTGCAAAAGATGGTATACAACACATCTCACTGATCAAAACATGAAAAACTGCTACCCTTCTTTCCTCCCTCTCCCTTAAATGTGTCCACTTCTGACCCCAGAAAGGGGAGGGTGGCAGAGAAGTTATTCCAGATAACTAACATTTTCAGATCTGAGGCTTTTGGGGGCATTATAAAAAAGACAAAATAAAACACGGTGACTTTCATCAATATTTTCTAAAATAGTGGGTACTGCACCTGTCTTTGCATACCACATATCACATGCATAAGGCTAGTGGGTGGACACCTCTGCTGTATAGTAATCTTCCTATTTTCTCCTTGTGTTTAGGCCTAATTCTCCAAATCAAACTGAAACCGTTAGGTCCAAAATTCCATAGTGCTCCTTTTGTGTTTCAGTGCTAGTTTTTACAAAATGCTGCTCAGACTTTGTCTTTTGAAAGGGCACAGCTATCTAATAAAGAATATAAACCTAAAATGGAACTATAGAACCACAAAGCTAGTGAGAACCCCTGAACTACGCAGCATCTTAATACAGAATTTTTACTATGTTCTTAGGGGAACTCTGGGGTGGAGTGAAATCTTAAAGGATTAAGACAGAAGTGAGGCCACTGACAACAATGGGGATGTTTCACAGGAAGCCAGTTGAGACATCATTAGATAATCTCCCAGCTGACAGGTCCCTCATACAAACTATTTCCCCCTTAGAACACATTCTTTTTTTTTTTTTTTTTTTTAAGATTTATTTATTTATTTTAGAGCACACAGGTGGGAGAGGGAGTCTTAGGCAAACTCTGTGCTGAGCAAGGAACCCCATGCAGGGCTCAGTCTCATGACCCTGAGATCACAACCTAAGCCAAAATCAAGAGCCAGAGGTTCAAATGAATGTGCCACCCAGGCGCCCCAGAACACATATTCTTAATACTACTCTAAATATAACAGCATTACGTAATTTCAATGGCCTCAATGGGTCACTGACTTGGACAAGGAAATAGCAAAGCCAGTGTACAGTCTCCTTTGCCAAACAGCTTGTGAAAACAAAACCGTAACCCATTTGCTTTTCTTCCAACCTCAGAAAAAACATTCTTGCGTTTTCTTTAAAATGTCTTTTTAGGGATGTCTGGGTGGCTCAGTCAGTCAAGCATCTGCCTTTGGCTTGGGTCATGATCTCAGGGTCCTGGTATCAAGTCCTGCATTGGGCTCCTTGGTCAGCAGGAAGACCACTATACACACTGCCTGCCACTCCCCCTGCTTGTGCTCACTTGCTCTCTGTGACAAATAGATAAATAAAATATTTAAGACAAACAAAAAGCCCTTTAAAATGTCTTTTAATTGGGGGCACCTAAGTGGCTCAGTCAGTGAAATGTTTGCCTCTTGATTTCGGTTCAGGTCATGATCTAAGGATCCTGAGATCAAGCTCTGTGGGAGCACCATGATGGGTGTGGAGCCTGCTTAAGATTCTCACCCTCTGCCCCTCCCCCCTGCTCTCTCTCTCTCTCTCTCTCTCAAAAAGTCTTTTTATTAAGGACAGCTAATAGGTTGTCATTGTTCTGTTTTTTAATGATTTATTAGAAAGAAAGAGCACAAGTGTGCAGCTGGATGGGCAGAAAGAGAGAAGTAGACTCCCTGCTTAGCAGAGAGGCTGATGTAGGGCTTGACCTCATGACCATGAGATCATGACCTGAGCCAAACACTTAAATCACTGAGGCACCCAGGTGCCCCCCATTATTTAATTTTCAAAATGTTAACTCAGCTGCAACAATTACTGCCTACTAATACAAACTTTTTTGGTCATACAACAAGCATCAGAGGTGGAAGAGATGACTGGTTATGAGCACCTACTTACATGATAGGCAATTTCTGTATAAAGACTAAGCCCATTAAAATTTAGGGGGAAAAGTCTGAGAAAGATCCATGATCTAGGTTCAATTCCTTCTCAGATAAAATTCTAATTAGTGTCATGTAATTCTCTGAAAAGTTATCTTCCCAAATTAGAACTTTTAGATATCAAAGTCCTTCTTCAATATTTTTAGCAAATCTGTTGAGACAGAAACTAAAAACATAATTTACCCTCCCCTAGAATAAGATTACTGAATTTGTAAAAGGAAAGGGTAGAGAGGAATCATGGGGTGTGTGTGTGTGTGATGGTATTTAAAAACCATTTTTTTTTTTTTAATTTGACAGAGATTACAAGTAGGCAGAGAGGCAGGCAGAGAGAGGGGAGGACGCAGGATCCCTGCTGAGCAGAGAGCCTGATGTGGGGCTCCATCCCAGGACTCTGAGATCATGACCTGAGCCGAAGGCAGAGGCTTTAACCCACTGAGCCACCCAGGCGCCCCTTAAAAACCATTTTTAGAATAATCTGGCTGCTAATGATTTGCCCATAGTTTTGTTCATTTTCAATGGAAGCTCAAGGATAATGTCCCTGAAAGGAAGGTCTATTTGCATAAAACTTGGGGAGGTGGGGTAGAAGCCTCATATCAAGGGATTCTCCAAGCTGTTTTTCCAGCCCAGACCACTGATTTGGTTTTCTTTTCTTTTTTTTTTTTTTAAAGATTTTAATTATTTGTCAGAGATAGAGAGCGTGCACAAGCAGGCAGAGGTGGAGAGAGAAGCAGGCTCCCCACTGAGCAAGGAGCCTGATGTGGGACTTGATCCCAGGACCCTAGGACCATGACCTGAGCTGAAGGCAGTGGCCTAACCCACTAAGCCACTCAGGCATCCCACTGATTTGGTTTTCAAATGAAAATGCATTTGAAAGGAGCAATAACATACATCTTGGAAAGAGTGATTAAAAAATTGTGAGGCCACAAAAACAAAACAACAACAACAACAAAAAACAAAAACAAAAAACCAGGCTAACAATCAGACTCTTACTACTTTTTTTTCTCTTACCACATTTTAGAGATCTTTATGTTCAGTGACTTCCTAAAGCAAATTTCCTTTTTGATTTACTTTTCCCAAGAAACTGGGGACTTACTAAAACTTAATGGTCACATTGTCCTGTGCTGGACGAAGAGTGGGATTCAAAGTCTGGGTCTTGGAAACAACCATCAAATCATTCAAAGACTACAGGCCCCTATTATAAAGCTCAAAAATGATTTCCTACAGCTGTTTCAAGTCCAAGGCACTCAGAGGGTTCTGCTTAAGATTCAGATCTAACCTATAGGTAACTGGGATACTATCACAGTTGAATGACTACCATATGTCAAACAAAATGGGATATGGAAAGTCTGACTTTACCTGTTATTTGCCTAATTTCAATTTAATCCAAGACTTTGATAGGAAATTAATCCTTATTTCAAAATATGAAATCTCCAGGAGAAAGCTTCTATCTTTACTTACCACCATTCCAATATTGTTCTGTTGCCCACTAGTTGCCATCTCCACACATTCATCTATCACAAGATTCATAAATGGATCGAACCCCCGTAATATTCCTTGAACATGTCTGCCACCATTTAATTTCACTATAAAAAGGGAAAAAGTAGTTTAAAACTGACCAATAAATATCAACTACTCATTAAAAATTAGGTGGAATAAAACCCAGGTACTTGAGAAATATAATCCTATCCTTACTTTATGTCAAGCAATGGGCTAAACAAATCACACTTACTTCCACATTTAAATTTACAAAAATCCAGGCTAGGGCGGGATGGGTAAAACAGAGGATGGGGATTAAGGACTGCACTTGTGATAAGCACCAGGTGTTGTATGGAAGTGCTGAATCACTATATTGCACACCTGAAACTAATACAACACTTTATATTAACTATTTTGGAATTTAAAAAAAGGGTAAATACAAAAAAAACCCCTTACAAAACCTATCAAGTAGAATTATCCCAACTTTTCACAAGGGAACTGAAGTATAGAGCTTCTTAAAAAACTGGTTCAAGCTATATAGGTAATGTGGGCTACAGCTGGGATTGAAAGGGAAGGCTGCTTGCCTCTGTAGCCCAGGTCTTTACCCCTACTATCCTTCTAGCATTGTATAGGTCAGAGTTTTAGTTCTGGTTCAAGTCCTTTGTTCTTAAAGGAAAAAATGTTGATATATTTGCAACTATCACAAAACAGGAAAATACCATAATTTTGTCTAAGTCAGGGAAGGCTTAAAGGAAATCATTTAAAGTCCAAAAGTACTGTGCAATTTATTAAATATCAGAAACTAGGTATATAAAATTGTCTGCATAGGATTTTGATAAACCTCCTTAATTAATGGATGTGAATTAGAGGTTCTGCGTGACTTAAATTTTTGTGAAGTTGTGCCAAACACGATATACTGCCAAGACACATGTAGAAAGCAACCAATTAAAAATAAAACAAAAAACCCCAAGAAACTTACATGATAATTTCTTGTCCATAAATCTGAAAAAGCAAAAAGGGGTACAAATTATATAACTGATTAAAAAAATTTTTAAAAAAGATTTTATTTATTTATTTGACAGAGATCAGAAGCAGGCAGAGAGAGGAGGAAGCAAGCTCCCTGCTGAGCAGAGAGCCTGACGCGGGACTCGATTCCAGGACCCTGGGATCATGACCTGAGCAGAAGGCAGAGGCTTTAACCCACTGAGGCACCCAGGTGCCCCCTGATTAAAAAATTTTAAGCACAAGTAAGCATAAAGTAGGTACAGTCAATAGAATTTGCTAAAACTGCACAATAAAAATGATGAAATTTAAAATAGTAAAAAACTTGTATTCTTGTAGAGAAGGGAATAATGGGCTACCTTATTTAGCACTTACACAATGTAATTTGGGAAGGGGCAAAATAATAAAAGTAAATCCTAAAAAAGATTATTTTTAAATAATCTCTACACCTAACATGGGCTCACAACCCAGAGATTAAGAGTTATATGCTCCACTGACTGAGTCAGCCAGGGACCCCTTGACAACTGGGTTTTAGAGCCGTAACAGAAAAACAATGATCTGTTTATATTTTGGTTATTACCAAAACCAAACAAAGTTGTGAGGAAACTAGAAGGCAATCAAACCATATTCAATTCAATAGCTATTTTATTTTATACTTGAGACAATAGAGTGTTATTTTATTTAATATTAAGCATCACACTTAGGTGTTCAAGATATTCCTCAACACGTATTTTTTAGCAAATACATATTTTGAAGCCTTAAAAAATCTCAAACAGGGAAATCCCATCTCAGTAGGGTATTATGGAAATATTAAGCCACGTAATCAAACCAGTTTTTACCCCTTCCAGTTACAGGCTAGAAAATATGAAATGTCATTAATTTTTAAAAAAAGTTTATTTGAGAACATGCATGTGTGCACAAGTGGGGAGGGGCAAAGGGAGAGAGCATTAAGCAGACTCCCTGCTGAGTGTGGAGACTGACAAGGGGCTCCATCTTACCACCCATGAGCTCATGACCTGTGCTGCAACCACGAATGGGACGCTTAACTAACTGAGTCACCCAGGCACCCCTGAAATTCCATCCAATTTAATGTGTAACAGTTCACGGGAGAATTAGAAGATAAGTAAGACATATCCCCAGGGCACCTGGGTGGCGCCCCAGTTGAGCACCTGACTTGGTTTGGCTCAGGTCACGTTCTTAGGGTTGTGAGAAGGAATCTGACTTAGGGCTCTGCGCTCAGAGTGGAGTCTGCTTGTCCCTCTCCCTCCACCCCTCCCCTCACATGTGCTCTCTAAAATAAATAAGTTAGGGGTGCCTGGGTGGCTCAGTGGGTTAAAGCCTCTGCCTTCAGCTCAGGTCATGATCCCAGGGTCCTGGGATGGAGCATCGCATCAGGCTCTCTGCTCAGCAGGGAGCCTGCTTCCCTTCCTCTCTCTGCCTGCCTCTCTGCCTACCTGTGATCTGTCTGTCAAATAAATAAATAAAACCTTTTAAATAAATAAATAAAATCTTAAAAACCAAAACAACAAAAAAATATGTAGTATGATATATAATCCATTTTAATATGATATATTATATACAACACAGCAAATATAACACACATGAACTTATTCAACCCTTATGATGACTTCGTAAGTTATGTATTGTTACTAGAACCATTTTACAGATGAGGAACTGAGGTTCAGAAAGATTTAATTATCCAAAGTCAGAGAGGAGGTGAGGAAGTTTGAACAAACGCAAACGGTTCAGTTTGGCTGGAGAATGGGGGCACTCCATTAGGGTGTGCAATACCTGGCACTTGGGTTTCAGACGGAAGAGCATGAATGCTTTGTCAAAGAGCCTGAACTTTATCATTCAGACTGTGATAAATTATTAAGGCAGAGTCCGGTTACTGGCAAGACCACTGTGGCAGTGATTTTTAAGAGGTGGGATGGAGAATCTGGTTAGGTCTGGGTATCTCAACCTCGGCATATTAACATCTGGAGCCAGATAATTCTTTGTTGAGGGATGACCAGTGCACTGACAATGTTTAGCAGCATCCCTAGCTTCTACTTACTAGATGCCTGCCAATAAAACCGGACTCCCTCCCTTCCAGTTAATAACCACTGAGTTAAGCTAAACCAGGCAAAGGGTATAAAGAGTAAAAGGTATTTGTGAGAAATTAAAGGAAAAAAAACCCTAAGGTCATTTTGGAGGCAGGTCCCAAAGGATTTCACCATATGTGTAATCTAGAGATAAGAAAAATATTAAAACTAGGTTCGTCCTCTGAAATTCTCAAATTATCTGTTAACAAAAAAAAGTATCTGTTAAGAAACAAAAAAGGAAATCTAAGATTACAAGCAATGTTCTTTCATTAAAATATAATTAGCATTTCACCAGTTCTTGAAGAATCCAGAAGACACTTCTAAGATTTTACCAGCCCATCAATAAAAGAACAAGTTTAGATCAGCATTTTCCAAAATAATTTCTTTTCTTACTGTTAAGACTTACGATTAGTAATTCTTTAAGGGATCCGAGTAAAATATACATGGAGATTTTGCACAAAAAAAGCTTTGATACAGATGTGCATTTAAATGTAAAATTAATTTTTTTTTAAGATTCATTTTTTTGAGTGAAAGAGAGAACATTTTTTTGAGTGAAAGAGAGAAAGAAAGAGTGGGGAGGAGCAGACGGAGAGACAAACACTAAGCAAGACTCCCAAATTGGGCTGAGAGCCGGACATGTGGTTGATCTCACCACCTTGCCATCATAAACTGAGCTGAAACCAAGAGTTGGATGCTTAACTGACTGCACCACGAAGTGCCCCTAAATGTAAAATTATCAAATATGACCCTTTTCTTAAGTCTGACTTCTCTGAGGCTGCTAATAAGTGAGCTATAC
The DNA here is from genome assembly GCF_002288905.1 of Enhydra lutris kenyoni. Classification (NCBI taxonomy): domain Eukaryota; kingdom Metazoa; phylum Chordata; class Mammalia; order Carnivora; family Mustelidae; genus Enhydra; species Enhydra lutris. The sequence continues at coordinate 20,910,302 of NW_019154102.1, forward strand.
ACAGGCCAGATGGCTGTTTCCCCAATCGATTCCTGAATCAATTTTTCATAATTTGTTCTATCCATCTACTACGTGCAGAATCTAGCATTACACGGTATAAACGAGATAGAGAAATACTTAGGCATCCAACATGTTAAGTTTAGTCGAGTCTTTAAGGAAGTTAAAGCCTTAAAGTAGGAAAATCCTATTTGAGATGATTTTATTGGGCGCAGAAAAAAAAATCGTTTTCTCTGATAAAAAAACGTTCTCACACAGCTCTGTTAACAGAGCAAGAGCTCACGTGACATTCAAGTTTAACTTCAGCACAAGAAAGCAACAGAAAGGAATGGGATTTCTAAATTAAAGCTCGAAGAAAACAGCTACAAACACACTCTAAGATTAAGGTGGCTTCTGAATCCTCACCTACTATTAAACACTTCCATTCCACCCATCTTCTTAGTTCTCTCTAGAACTACTCTCCAGCCACCCTACCTAGCACTTAAGGCTATTCAAGCAGTCCAACAAAGGATGGCACTCCAGGGTCTCCAAGCAAGGAGGGAGAGGGAGTGCGTGGGGGCCGGAGGACCGGGAGATGCACCCAGGAAGGCGAGACAGCAGAACAGAGGCGCCTTTTCTGCCACTGGGAACTATGCCAGGCCAACCAGGGCGAAACGAGACGTCAGCGAGGGCTTCACGTACCAAGGCGCGAGACCCTGTCGGGTTCTCGGCGGCCTCGGGCCGGAACACGCACGCCAGGTGCACTGCAGATAATGGAGAGGATCTAAAGAACTCAACGCACGCAGAGAAGCCGCCACCTGGACCTTTCACATACTTACTTTTTCAACTCGGGAGGGTGAGCCTTGCTCATGGTGTCTACTCGGCGAGCTCAAAGACGCCTCCAAACTGAATTCGTGGAGTCCCTCGCGCTCCCGCGGTAGGCCCGGCGTTTCGCGTCTGACGTCATCGACCCTGTCAGCCAATCAACTCTTGGAGGAGTTCACATTTCACCTCGCGATACTTTGGGGGGCACCCGAACTTGTCGATCGATCTTGTGTTTCCGGTTGCGTCGCCACCCACTGGCCTAGATGGGGTTAGGGGTGGGACTAGTCATCTTCTCAGTTCCGTTTCCTCGTTTGTAAAATTGACTTAGCGGTTCTGTCTCTAGTCTCTAGGCGGAGCTGGTTTATCCCTCTCTCTGTTGCATTGCCTTGGTTGTCTTCTTCATATATACCGTGAATACAGGTTCTAGAGGAGTGGGCCTCTTAATAGGTCTTTGGCACGTATTCCTACATATTGTCACGCTAAGCCTAGGGTTCCAAGAACATCTTTCGTGACCTCTGGACCCCAGATTAGTAGGGTGAAGTGGCTTCAGTTTCTAGGAATTTGAATCTTGAATGTATTCCCTAATGACAATCCTCCAAATCTTGTAACACTGCCTCCAGAACCCCACTTGATGCACCGTGCTCCAATATAAAAAACGTAACGATCTCTAATATGAGATACTCTTGAAAATCAAGTGTAAAAAGTGAATTCCAACTTGTTCCCACTTAAGTTACCCAAAAGAGGCGAATGCATACGTACGAATAAAATATAACTTGGGATTATATAAGATTTAGGTCACAATAGTAAAGCCATTGTGATTCTAAGTAGGGGATGATTTCCCAAAATTCGATTCATTCCTAATGTTCAGAAATGGCTCCATTTAAATACGAATGATAGTAAAGACTTAATTAAACTCATTACATAGTTGATACTCTCTTGACACTCAAAATCCTAAATGTTGCATTTTCTCAAGAGGGATCATTAATTACCCTTGCCACCTCTTGCTGTTAGTGTTGAGTTGAAGCTAGAATCCTGAAATGGATATTGAATTTTTTTTAGCCGTACAGCATTTTTCCCCCCACAAATGGACTTTAAGTCATTGTGCTGTAGCCTGACCTCAGTTTTCCTGCATTTGAATCATAGTTCATAACTAATTTACTCTTAAATTTTTTTTTAAATTTTCACTCTTCATGACCTCTTAAGAAACTTATTTCACAAACTACAAAGAGAAGCATCCTAAGAAAGTTGTATAGTCACACCCAGACATAAGAAACACAATAGTGGAGGAAAAACTAAACCTTATTTATTTTTTAAAACTGAACCACTAGGAAAATATATCACAGCCTTGAAACACCAAACACAGGCTATATTATCATTTCAAGTAGTAAGTTGGTAAAAAGACAATAAGGTCCTTATCAAAATGAAAAGGTGCTAGAGCTGGGGCAGAACACTGCTTGCTGCAAAGGCCCCAGGCAAAAGTGGTGTTTGGTAACAGAGGGGGGCTTTCCCTCTTTTCCTTTAAAGGAATCACAGCTCACCCAAATCACCTACTTGTTCTCCTTTGACCTTCTGGTTACCAAGGGATTGTCCCAATAGGGCCATATTATTTGAGGGGGCAAAATAAGCAATACTGAGTTTAGGCTTTCATTCCATTCTGTTCTATAAAAACCAGGTTTTTCCAAATCCAGCATCTAATAACTTGAAATTAAGAAGACAACAGTTCCTCCTTCAGTGTACATTCCTGGATACTTGTATATAGTGCAATCAAAACCCCCTTTCGAGGAAGAGTGTCACTGCGAGATTGTCCTGTTGTACTCTAGCAGACAGCCTCAGGGCCCATCACAGCAGCCAGTGAGAGGGAAGATCTGCTTCCCATACCCAGTGTAACATCGCCTGTCATCTTTTTACAGGGTCTCCTACCTAGCTGGAAGATGTAATGGATATTTCAAGAAAAGCATATCCATATCTTGATGGCCAGAAACAGATATCCACAAGAACTGTTCCAAGTTCTTAACTGAACTACCCCTCCCAACTCCACACCTTAAATCAACTTCATGCCCTTATATATAAAATAAAACCAAGCAAAACAAAGACCCAGAAACCTTTTCTCCCTTCTAAATTAGTGACATTGTGGATTTTGTTTTACAGCTTATAGAAAAATGATTTGGTGATCCTTCTTGTAAATAGGAAGTTGGCAACAAACAGAAACATCTTTGCTCACACCACCAGATCATAGGCAGATTAGGAACCTGCCAGCCTGTTGTTACCTGTGTACCGAGAAGAATCTGGTATCTTGGAGGTCGGCTCTGGCTTGGTTCAAGGGAGATCCCTAGTGCTAGGACAAGCATGTGAAATTTAGGCTATCAAAAACTCTCCTGTGCCATCTCTGACCAGTTTTTTCAAATTTTAGCACCAGTTTTTTCCATTTCACTTTTTTAGGTTCGAAACATAAAGGAACCAGTGTCCAGAGGCAAGTGACATGGGCCTCAAACTTGCTGCCATTGTTAATTTCTTCATAAACTTCATTTAAAAGACCCAAACTCCCATTTCTTCTCAAATGGATTCCTGCCGTGAGCTCTGATGGCCAATTGTGAAGACCTCTATTTCCCAATGGACAAGAGAGACTCCTTCATCTTCTTGGTCATGGTCGGGATGAGGTGCATGTGGTCATCCACACACTTGGTCACACAACTCTCCAGCTGCCGCTTCACCTGAAGCTCTTTACTTCCTGCATCTATTGAATCTTTGGCTTTGTCATTGCAATGCATGGTGCATCGGGCAAGGCGGTCCTGTGGCAAGAAGGAAGAAGGTAGAGAAGGCTGAAAGGCTGACCTCCATTTACCAAGTGCTTACCATGTGCTAGGTCCCTTGCTACATATTGTGGCTTGACATATATAATCTTGATCAATTAAAGGGACACTATAGTGCAATTAACCAAGATTATCCTGACTGAAATAGAGGGTAGCATCAGGAGGGTCCAGAAAAAGCATGATAAGAAAGCAGATGAATAACAGAATAAATGATACAGAAGCCCCCTCCAGGAAGTGGGAAGTAACTAGAGGCTGCTGTTGGTCAGCTACAGTTAAGATTCTTTAATACCTGTCTTGCTATAGAAAAACACTCAACAAATATTTACTGAGTGTCTAATATGTGTCAGGTACTCTCCTAATGCTGGGGAATATAACAATGAGTAAAACAGATAAAGTTCTTGCCCTCATAGAACTTACATTCCAGTGAGGGGAGATAGACAAAATGAGGGGAGACGTTGAAGCAGCTGGATATATGAATATGGAGATCAGGAGTGAATTTTGTCTAGAGATGAATGAATGTAAGAGTTGTCGGCCTATAGATGATATTTCTAGCAGATATTTATAGCTATGAGACTAGAGAATTAGATTGAAAAAAGGTCCAAGTACAGCACTAGGCATTCCAATGCTCACAGGTTGGAGGGGAAAAGCAGGAAAGGAGCCCAAGGAAGGATGGCCACGGAAAGAGGTAGAAAACCAGAGTGAGGTATCTTTTCTTTTCTTTCTTTTTTTTTTTAAAGATTTTATTTATTTATTAGACAGAGATCACAAGTAGGCAGAGAGGCAGGCAGAGAGAGAGGGGGAAGCAGGCTCCCCGCTGAGCAGAGAGCCGGATGTGGGGCTCAATCCCAGCACCCTGGGATCATGACCTGAGCAGAAGGCAGAGGCTTTAACCCACTGAGTCACCCAGGCGCCCCCAGAGTGAGGTATCTTGATGCCCAACTGAACAAACTGTTTCAAGGAGGCGAGTGATCACTGTGTCAGTGATGCAGACAGGCTGAGTAAAACGAGGGATGAGAAATTACACTGGATTTAGCTCCATGGAGGGGAGCTCCCAGAGCAGTTCTGGTGAGTGGAAGAGTAAGCCTAATTGGAGAAGACTAAAAAGTGAACAGAAGGAGAAAATTATGCAGCAATTCAAGAATCAAAATGTCGAAGACCCTATTAATAAAATTAGCTGTCAAAATGAACACAAAGAAACCTCTCCGGGTTCAGGATCTTGGGTAAGTCAGTCCTTTGCAGTGTCAGTGATTTTCATAGAAGAATTCCATAGAGCAGAATGTAAAAGTTGTATATTAGCTACAATTTCTCCCATGTGAACAGGATCTCAGGCTTCAAAAAACTGCTTCAGAAGTGGGCTCTGCTTTCTCCAACCTCCAGTCATAGAAAGGGAATAAAATGAAGTTGCGGCTACCCTTTTCTCCAGAAAGAGATACAGTGGATACCTTTTGCTCTTAGTGACCTCAGAGGGGCTTGCGAGGAAGGCATCAACGAGTCAGTATTACTACTCCTTCACATAAATGACTGTTCTTTAGTGACACAGGAGCTGCCCCCTAGGTGTAGCAAACAGGGGTCGTTCTGGGTAGGTGTGTCCACAACAGGATGGCAAGATACTGCTCCAATCTGCATCTCTTCATGACTAGCCTACTCCACTTCCCTGGGGATTCTACTAGCTTAAAAATGAATGAATACATGTCTTAGGAGGCTTTACACTATACAGTATATATATTGTATTTTGTGTCTATGGGAGGGAAAAGGCTCTTGGTCATGAACTCCTTTTCACATCATTTCGTCTCTGGAAATACTTATAGCACTCAACCTCCAGGAGTTTTTCCCAAATTTCAAACCCCATAAAGACTGCCTGGCCACAAGACTGTCCCAAATGTTAAAAGAACCAAGACGCTAAAGCCAAGAGTTTTGAATGAATGCTTGTCATCTCTTGCAAAAGAGCACCATCAAGGCGTGAAGTCCTCTGCCTGGGGCATTTCTCACCTGGAACTTCTCCAGCTCACTGGTCACCAGGGCCTGGGCTTGAGCCAGAGGCGCATGGCAGCGTTCAATGCACTGGTGCACCTGCTGCATGGACGCCTGGCTGTCCTCACAACAGCTGGCACTGCACCGGAACATGAGGCCCTGGGGACGGAGGGCAGAGAGAGAGAGAGAGAGAGAGAGGTGAGGCGGGAAAGCCTCTGGGGCAGAGATAATCATGGAGTGCAACAGAGGAGCATCTCTATTTGCACCTCTCCTAACAGACATCAGGAACCTAAAACCACACATGGGAAAAGTATACTCGAAGCCTAGCAGAAGGTTCCATGGCCTTCTTGCTGCTAGCTCATTGGCACTTGTTGCACCGTAGACTGGGTGAACGGAGAAGGTAGCGGTGGGTCAGACGAAGTCAAATTCTGAAAACCAGGTACCTATGCCACTCGGTTCAGAGGTCAGCAAACTCTAGCAATCTGCTTTCCACCAGGGGGCAACCGATCCATTAATCAATGACTCAAGAAGCGCTATAACAGAAACCCCACAATTTGGTTAGGGAGGCAGGACCAACAGCCACAGACCATTTAGGCGATCAAAGCACAACGGCTTACAAACCAGCGCTGTGTGGAGCGACACTAAAACCGGCATGACATGGCCACTGAGGAAGCCAAACGCTTTTGACTTTCCGGTGTTTCACCTTGGCCGTGCCCTTTCTGGGCCTCCGCCTGCTCACCTGCCGAAGGGGCAGCGCTACACAGGAACGCGGGGAGGGGGTGGACACCGAATGCCTCACACCAAGGGCTTTCTAACACTGGTCCGGGGTCTAACACCCCCTCCCCGGAACTGGCCTGGGGGGAAAACAGCTTTGCGCGTGGGGAGGGAACACAGATTTCATCCACTCGGCGGAAGCTCCAGGACTTCTGAGGGTGAGAGGTGCTTCCGAGAGCGCGGCGGCAACCCCAGGGACGCCCCGACTCGGGTCTGCGGAGAGGCGGGCAGCGGCGCGCCGCGGCTGCCAAAGGAATCGAGGACTGCCGGGACTCCCCGGCCTGACCCCCGCCCGCTACCTGCATCTTCCTGATATTCTCTCTCTCCAGACTCTTCACCATGGAGTCCACTGCCTCCTGTACCCGCAGCTGCTGCATCTCCGCCATTGCGACTCCGCGCTGCACACTCTCCGCGCCGGCGCCCACATGGAGCCCCGCGTTCGGCCCGCCCCCTTGCTGCGGCGGCCGGGGTCACCGCCACCCTTCCCCGCCCACGCCGCCGCCTGGCGTCGGAGAGGAGGAACTGCATCCAGTCCCTCCTGCTGTGCCCCCGCCTCCCCATCAGGCATGTAGGCGTCTGCCCCTCCTCCCCTCCTGGCCCCGCCCCGCACCCCCTGCTGAGACTGAGCCCCTGGGGGCTGGACAGGGGAGCTGGGACTCAGTGTCTCCATCCTGTCCTCCCTCCTTCCCTGTCTTCCTTCAGAGTCTTAAAATAATATTTAATATAATTAATATCCAGATCAAAGCGCAAATCTTAGTTATATAGCTCGAGGATTTTTAACAAACCTTGCCTTTTTGTAGTCAGTCTTCCCCTTTTCTCCCCCTTACTCCCCTACCCTTGACCTCAGGCAACAACTGATTTGCTGTTACTACAGATTAAATTTTCCTTTTCCTTAATTTCATGTGTACGTACAGTCGACCCTCGGACAATATGGGGTAAATGTGGGATTGGGGCCCTGACCTCCACCCCCAGTGGAAAAATCCCCATATAACTTTTGAATCCCCCAAAACTTAAACTAATAGTTTACTGTTGACCAGAAGCCTTATTGTTAACAGTTGATTAAGATATTTTGCTTGTTTTATGTACTATATACTATATTCTTATAATGAAGTAAGCTAGAGAAAAGAAAATATTAAGAAAATCCTAAGAGAAGATACATTTGTAGTACTGTATTTATTGAAAAAAAAAATCCCTATATAAGTGGACTGGTGTGGTTCAAACCCATGTTGTTCAGGGGTTAATTGTACGTGGTTTTTTTTTTTTAATTATTATTTTATTTATTTATTTGAAAGAGATCACAAGTAGGCAGAGAGGCAGGCAGAGAGCGAAGGGGGGGCTGAGCAGACTCCCTGCTGAGCAGAGAGCCTGATGCGGTGCGGGTTCTCCGATGTGGGGCTCGATCCTAGAACTCTGGGATCATGACCTAAGCCGAAGGCAGAGGCTTTAACCCACTGAGCCACCCAGGTGCCCCTCTATGTGTGTTTTTAAGATTGTGTCCCTCTTACACTGCTTTAGCTACTCTCACAAGTTTGGAATATAGTTTGCTCAAACATTTTCTAATTTCCATTACGAACTCTTCTTTGATTCATCAATTATTTAGAAGTGCGTCTCTTAATTTCCAAGCATATGAATATTTTTAAGATAACTTTTCCTGTCAGTTGGAGAGGCGACTGCATTAACATTAGCAAACACTCTCTGCCTTTTGAAATTTGCTGAAATTTGCTTTAGGACGTCAGAAAGACTTTTCTAACTGCCTACTTCTCCACAGCATATGCTCCTCTGTCATGGCTTCTTTTCACACCCTGTATTGATCTGTGACAGTGCTCATCACTACTGCTCATTACTTGTCCTGTGTTCTTTTTTTTCCCTAGATTAAAACCTCTTCGAGGACAAGGACCATGTTTATCTTTTTCATTGTTCCCCCTCAATTCTTTTTTAAAAATACTTTATTTATTTATTTGAGAGAGAGAGAGCGCGCGCAAGAGCAGGAGATATGGGTGGGTCAGAGGGAGAAGCAGACTCCCCAGTCAACAGGGAGCCCCACTCAGGACTCCATCCTGGGACTCCAGGACCAGGACTTGAGCTGAAGGCAGTCCCTTAACCACCAGAGCCACCCAGGCACCCCTGCTCTTCCTTAATTCTTTGTGTTTGGCGTATACTAACCTATTAGTAAAGGTTTGTCTAATGAATGAACACATTTATTTCATTATAGAGGTATTTAATAAAAAATATTTGGAAACCAGACAGAAGCAATAATAAATTGAGAGATTAAAAATTTTAAATCCATAGGTACTACCCTACTATTCTAAATGCCATTGTTGGGATTTTTCTTAAATTTTTTGGATTGAACATGATAAATATTTCTTTATTGAAAGATTTTTATTATTTATTTGACAGAAAGACAGAGAGACGGCGCAAGCAGAGGGAAGTAGCAGGCAGAGGGAGAGGGAGAAGCAGGCTACCCACTGAACAGGGAGACTTATGTGGGGCTTTATCTCCGGACCCGAGGATTATGACCCGGGCCAAAGGCAGATGCTCAAACCAACTCAGCCACCCAGGTGCCCCTAAATATTTATTTCTCATAGGGGCACCTGGGTTGCTTAGTGGGTTAAAGCCTCTGTCCTCTGCTCAGTTCATGATCCCGGGGTCCTGGGATGGAGCCCCGCATCAGGCTCTCTGCTCAGCGGGGGAGCCTGCTTCCTCCTCTCTCTCTGCCTGCCTCTCTGTCTGCTTGTAATCTCTGTCTGTCAAATAAATAAATAAAATCTTAAAAAAAAAAAAAAAGGAAGGAAGGAAGAAAAAAGGAAAGAAAACACTTGAGTGAGTCCTGGGATGGGGGCTGGTAGACCCTCAGGTGGTGAAGCAGTCCAAGAGCTGATTTTGTAGAACCCTAGATTGGTAACCAGAATCCAGAGAGATGATGACTGCATGGTAGGTCCAGGTAGAGAGGTCCTCAGGAAGCCTGAGAGTAGCTCTTTCCCAGGGAGCTACCTAATGATTTCTCAGCAGTGGGGAGAAGCACAGAGCCCACAGGTAGAGAGGCAGAACTGGGCCTGGACAAATCTTGTCACCTTGACTTTGGACTTCTGGCCTCTGGAACTGTGAGCCATTTCTGTTGTTTAAAGCCACACAATTTGTTGTGCTTTGTTACAGTAGCCTTAGGAAATGAATGCGCACATGAAATAATATTTAGCATTACTAAAAATTTAAGAAATAAACAATAAAACAAATCAGTGTTTTTTATAGTACTGTTAAATTTGTTAGATATCAGAATGAAACCAATTGTAGGTAAGAATGAGAGAAGGGATGCCTGGGTGGCACAGTTGGTTGAATGTCCAACTCTTGGTTTTGGCTCAGGTCGTGATCTCAGGATGGTGAGATTGAGCCCCCTATGGGGTTCCGTGCTCAGTGCTGGTGAGGGGGGGGGCTCCTTAAGGCTCTCCCTCTGCCTAATCCCCCAACCATGTTCACAACCCCCCAAATAAATAAATAAATAAATCTTAAAAAAAAGAATGAGAGGAGAAAAGAACATTCATACAAAGTGATGACATAATGATGTGAATGGTGGTGGGGCCTTTGCTGTAGGGCAGGGCTGTTGGCAATATATATAAGCCATAAATATATAAGAACTCGCTGACTCAACAATTCCATGTAAAGGAGGAACCAAGGGAAACAATGTTTAGAAAGACATGAGTAAGTATGCTTACTACACTATTTGCAATAGTCATATTTGGAAACAAGTAAATGTGTAACAATAGGAAACTGATCAAATAATTAATAAAAGTACCACACAACGGAGTGCCCCGTAGGCATAAAGCATGATGTTGCAAGAGTGTTTTTATTGACATGAAGAAGAGATGTATGTTCCATTTGATTCGTCGGTGAAGAAATCAAGTGACAAAGGAACATATGTCATGATTTTATATATATATATGAAATTTTGAAAAGTTACACAATAAAATATTAAGGTTATATATAGGGGTGATGGGATTATAAATGATCATAATTTTCTTCTGAGTGTTTACATAGAGTTTCTAAGTTCTCTGCAATTAACATGTCTCTCTTGGTTATATAATGTCTCTCAAGTTTAAACGTCATCATAATCGATAAGCAAGAGCGAGGATTGATCAGCTCGTGTAATACTGCAGCTCACTGAGCGACACTTTAAAATTAGTACTATTTTTACCATTAGGTACTACCCTCCCCCCACGAAGACTTAAGGTCATGTGACTGTCCAGATGTGCTACTTGGACGCAAGGGTAGCATGGGAAATCTCATCGCATGGCAGCGGGTGATGCGGGTTTCTGTTTTCATCCCGACAGCTTGGCCTGTCTGTAATCATAGCTGTGCCCGGATTGCCTTAATGGCAGTCTTGCCTCACCCAGCTTCCGGAGCGGATGCATTCCTTCCTCCTCAGGTCACAGAATGCTACTTGGATTCTTGAGGGTGTGGCCCATCCTTGCTCCGCACCTGACTCACTTGCTCTTTGGTACCAGCAATCTGATTGCTACCACTGGATTTTACTTTTTGTCTTCTCAGCTCCTTCAACTTGAAGTAAACACCCTCCTACTCACTTCTCCTGCGTTCCTGCCCATGTAAATCCCTCTAGGGTTTAACAGAATTATCTTTCCTCTGTTTGTAACTTTGGAAAGGCAGGTGAACGGGTGTGTGGCAGGCTTAATGGAATTGCCAGAGGACACAAAGCATTTCTGATAGAAGTATCCTGGTAACGTGTTTACAATAGTTAATTGTGAGGATCTGCTGTTAACCTCTCTATAGATACATAGACACACGCGCATATGAACACACACACAATTATGTAAAGAACTATAAAGCACCCTATAATTGTTATCTTATTATTAGGGATGCTTTGAGGTCCCTTTTTTTTTTTTAAAGATTTTATTTATTTATTTGACAGAGAGAGATCACAAGCAGGCAGAGAGGCAGGCAGAGAGAGAGGAGGAAGCAGGCTCCCTGCTGAGCAGAAAGCCCGATGCGGTGCTCGATCCCAGGACCCTGAGATCATGACCTGAGCCGAAGGCAGTGGCTTAACCCACTGAGCCACCCAGGCGCCCCTGAGGTCACTTTTTAAAAGAGTAATTTAACTTTTTAAAATATTTTATTTATTTGACAGAGAGAGAAAGAGAGAGAGAGCGAAAAAGCACTGGGAGCAGCAGAGGGAGAAGCAGACTCCCTGCTGAGGAAGGAGCCCAATATGAGCCTCGATCCCAGGACCCTGAGGCAAAGGCAGACGCTTAACCAACTGAGCTACCCAGGTGCCCCCGAGCTCACTTTTCACTTTGATTATTTTGAGCATATCAATGAAGTAGAAATGAGAGTGTAAGGACAGACATGGGAGTAGCTTTTCCTCTTAAGGAGAGATTTGTGACTGGAACCTAAGCTTGTCAATGAGGGCAGGTCTTGCATTGTATTTTTTTGTTCCTTTGTAACCACTGACTTTCTGGAGAGAGAAGTGACATTTACAGAACACCTGATACGTGCCAGGTACCCTAATAACCACTTTGGTTCCCAAAGAGCATGTTCAAAGACCTTGGGTTACTTGTTTCATTTCTCCCAAAATGGTACCTTTTAGGGTTGTTCTGAGGAGTAAAGGAAATAACCATGTCATTGGGACTGGCACATATTCGGTAGTAAGTAGTTCATTTATTCACCAAAGGTTATGTGTTAAAAGGTTATGACAAAAATGTGACCCTAGGCTTGTAGGAACCTGGCATTTCCCTGTAGTTCCTGCATTTCCCCTTGCAGCAGCTCAGTATTCGCTAATTCAGCGCTCATGGCAAATTTACAGAACTCTGTGAATAACGAGACTAGATTATCCTTAGCCTCAGCTAAAGCAGACCTCTACCCATGGGGCTTCATTCGTGCCTAAGAAGGTTCGAGTGCTGAGCTAGGCAGCTAGAGAACATCTCCAGTAAGACATCCATGTTCCTAGAGGCTGCAGCTAGGGCCCTGGGGCAGACCCTGTCTTGGCCTCCAGCACGTGGTTGATGAGGCTTTGAGTAGAGGGGAGCTCTCTCGCCTCCTGCACCCTGCTGTCCAGGTACCAGCAGGAGATGCTGCCTGCTTGCCATGCAGCCCAGAGGCACCTGGGCTATGATTGAAGTTTTTTCAGTCTGTTGCCAAATTTTCTTTAAGGACCACGTACTGCTTTTATAAATATTATAAGAAAAAAGAGAACTCTGAATAGAAAAGCTCTCTGGGGTGAGGGCTAAGGTCCTGGGGGGGTGTCCGCATTTCCACTTCATGTGCAGACCATTTCCTTAAGCATGTCACCACCGGAGAGTCTGCAGGTCGCTGGCCCTGCCCTGGGGTGCCCTGGCCCCATATGCACACCTGGGCCAATTTCTCTTCACTTTCTTCCTAGTTTGACAAGATGAGCAAGATCCATTCCCAAGAGTGGGTACTGGATTTTATAAAATTATTTTTCTACATTTATTAAGATGATTACAAGGCTTTTCTTCCTAATACCATAATCAATTGCATCAATAGTATTTATAATGTAGAACTGTCTTTACATTCTTCAGCTAAATCATACTTGGTCGTGATATGTAATTCCTTTCAATACCGCTGGGCTCAACTTGCTGTTGCTTTATTTAGGATTAAAAAAAAATGTGGTTCATAAATGAGAATGGCCTCATGGGGATGTAATGTATAACATGATAATACCATACTAGCTGATAATACCATATTGTATATTTGAAAGTTGCTGAGTAGATCTTAAAAGTTTTCCTCACAAGAAAAACAATTTTGTGACAATGTATGGTGATGGGTGTTAACTAGTCTTAACTGCGATTGTTTTGTAAAATATACAAACATTGAAAAAGTGTAAATATTGAGTCATTATGTTATATAACTGAAACTAATATAATGTTCTATGTCAATTATATCTAAAATTAAAAAATGGAAAAAACATGAGAATGGCTTCTGTAGTTTTTTGCTTTGTACTTTTCTTGACTTTGGGTTCCACACTATGTAAGATTATGGAATCTTTCCATTTTCTATAACTTACATTTATTTTTATTAATTAGTTAATTTTTAAAAAGATTTATTTTATTTATTTTAGAGAGAGTGAATGCAGGGCGGGGAGGGACAGGGGGAGAAGGAGAGAGAAACACAAGCAGACTCCATGCTAGGCATGGAGCCTGACCCAGGGCTCGATCTCACACCCCTGAGATCAGACCTGAGCCAAAACCAAGAATTGGACGCTTAACTGACTGAGCCACCCAGGCACCCCTATAACCTACATTTAAATGAGTTTTGAGGAGGAAGTCTCTGTTTATATTGCACTGACTCATCTTTGGCCAATCAGCAGTTACTGTGTCAATGTGTAGCTAGTCTAACTATCATTAGGTCCCCAATCTTCTTCCGTCTCTTTGCTGTAACTTGGATGGTAACTTTTTGGGGTCTTGCTTCAGCTTGTGTCCTTGACCCCAGGACCCATCCCATTTCTGCCTTACTTGGGGCAAACTTAGCCTTGACCACAGTCCTTCTGAGTCCACTCAAAGATGGGCAGCTGCTCTTTGGCCCCGCCCCCATCCTCATTTTCCAATACCTTCCTCTTGGTTCCAGCCGACCCCTTTATGGCTGATGGAGTAGGCTGGGCAATCTGGTAAGACTATCAGGGCCCAGTCGTCCAGAGGTAAGGCCCAGAGACCCCTGTATTGTCGATCAGTGCAAATCTGCTCTTACTTGGGGTGAGGGGACAATTTTTTTTAAACCAGAGTCAAACTGCTTTCTGAGCCTTGCACACCCACCTTTATTCTCCTAATCACAGTCATCTGTCCAAGTCCAAACTTGGTCCACCCAATGTTTCTTCATGAACCACTGAAAGCCTCAGCGTATCCTTAGAGTTTGCGCATTCTATACGAAAAAAATTTTTTTTTTACATTTGACAGAGAGAGAGAGAGATCGAGAGATCACAAGCAGGCAGAGAGGCAGGCAGTGAGAGAGGGAAGCAGACTTCCTGCTGAGCAGAGAGCCTGATGTGGGGTTCAATCCCAGGACCCTGAGATCATGACCTGAGCTGAAGGAAGAGGAGCCTCTCTATAAAATTTTTAATATTGTATTTCTATTTTGTTGATAATCTTTTTAAAAAGTGCAATTATGTCTTAGACTACCTGGGTGACCAAATTTTGTATTGATTCTTCCATGTGATTTCAGGACCCATGTTTTCATCTCTGTTTACCATCATATCAGCCCTACGTCATACCCCGACATATATATATATATATTTAAACTTATAAGTTGAAGTATTTTCTCTAACTACAACCTTGGATAGGCCAGTGGACCAGTCTGCAAAAAAAAAAACAAAAAAACAAAAAAAAACCAAACTTAAGTCCTGGAAGTTTCCTTCTCAAAAGAAGTCTACACATTCTTCAAGTTTCAACATAACTGTTCTAGATTGCTCTGTCTGAGACCACTCCCTCTGCAGGGGCAGAGTGGGGAATGCTCTTTGAGTGCCTGTGCTCACTTGGATGCCTTTCTAGACATCCTTTGTTTCATAGGTTTGTCTGCAGTGTCCCCTCCTTATCTACAACCTCAATCTGCATCAACACCTGCTCCCAATCTATGGGCTTTGCTGTGGGTGAGTGAGGGCTTGGGCAAGACCTTCAGGTTTAAGGAGAACAGAAGGTCCTGAGCCCCTCCCTAAGTAGGCGCCACAGTTTTCGTGTTGCACCTCCAGGTCCCGGCAGCAGGGGTCGCTACACGAAAAGTTATTGCCAGGTGGCAGCTTTTCACCGCCTTCCTGCTGTGAACTCAGGGGAATCAGGGCAGCTTGGAGCCAGACCTTTACCCCTTGGGCTCTGTCTGTAAAATGATGCCACTGTACACAGCGGAGCTGAATGGCTCTGACGTCATTGTGGCTTCTGCCAGCATTGTCGGCAGGGAGTGGGAGTATGGTGGCTACACTAAGGACACACAGGCAAATCAGATTCATCTATTTTAGACTGTTATTTATAAACTCTCTAGATGGTTATATGTATTAAGAAAATAATAAAGTATCCAAATAAGCCCCAAGGACCAGATCTCTGTTTTAGCTACTTAACGTCTTGAAAATTCCAGCAATGCCTCCAGTTCTTCTGATTCTCCCTCGGGGCCCTGGACCCCCTCAGGATGTAGACCAGAAGAGGTCCTTAGCATGCCTGTGAATCTTCTTTTTTCCTCCTTAGAGTCTGAAACAAAGACTAACCTACCACCTTGGGCAGATCATTTCCTCTTCTTGGACTCCGTTTTCCTAGCCAAAGACGAGGTTAAATCAGTGTAATAAATGTCTCTTCTGCGAGGCGATCTCCCAAATCCTAAAATCAACCAAAAACAAACTCTCAAAACAACACAGGTATTTTTTTTCTTAAATGTGTTTAAAAACATTCAATAAAATAGAAACACACATACACAGACATCGTGGTTATTATTTTGCAATAAGCTATTTTTGAGGGGTGGTGACGCAGGCCTGGAACAGGAGGTGGAGGGTACGCAGTCAGGAGGGGTAGAGGTCTGCCATGTACCAGATGATCACTGCTCTGTCAGGCCTCTTGTAATTATCACAGAATTTTGTCAGAAGTTCTGCTTTTTGTTCTTTGTGCAAGAAAAATGATTTAATATTTTTATTCTTTTATGAGATAAAATAACACATAAATTCGCATTGACTCATTTTGTGTAGCATTTAACTTCCCTAGAAGACCACTTTGACTGCTTCAATGAAGCCAAGTGACCTTGCTCACATTCTGTCAATGGGCGATCATGAAAAAAATGTTTTATTGTTCAAATTCTCGAGAAAGCACTGGGTTGGAGGACCTTTAAATTTCTTTTAGGCCAGTGAATCTACATTAATAGGGATGGAATTCTGGGAATGAAAGCAGAAAAAAAGGTAGGAGGCCCCATCCAGGAGGAACTTAGGGATCCATCAAAGCGAAGTGTGTCCATAGGTATATACAGCTGTGTGCACAGTGCGTACAAGAGACAGACACTCAGGTACAAGGATGCTGAAAGTATAGGATAGGGACTGCTCCCTATCTGGAAACACCTCATGTAAAAGGCCTGCCCAGTGGTCTTCCACGGCCACACACACACCCAACATACCCAGAAACACACTCAAACACACCCAGACACACACAGAGATACACACAGACCCACTCAGAAAGACAGATGCGCACACACATACAAACACATTCAGATACACAGAGACAGACACAAACACTGTTTTGTATTCTTTTATGAGAATACAGTCAGTTAGGTGCAGCCACAAGAGACAGGAGAGGCTCAGGAAAACAGTTTATTATACTCACAGGTCCTGGAGACAGGAAGCATGGCATGCCCTATGGGGCCACATGGGAGAGACCATAGCCTGGTCATCGGGCAGGAGCAAGGGAAGCACTTAGCCCATGGCCTTTATTGGGGTTTCCTTGGGAAAGGCAAGGCAGAACAGGGTGAGTAGTTTGGGATCAGCTAGTCTGAATAATTTCAGTGGGCTCTAAGCTCTAGGGAGTGGTCTCTAGTTGCTGGGGCAGATTGAGGGGGATCTGGTAAGACGTGCGAGAACTGGTCTTCTCAAGGTGAAGCCCAGCAACCCTTGCAAAGTTTATTAATCCAAATCAGCTCTTACTCGGGGTGGGAGGACAGTGTGTGTGTGTGTGTGTGTGTGTGTGTGTGTTTCTGGGATGAGTAAGGCACAGGAATATTGCTTCCAGGCCAGACAGAGGAGGTGAGGCTGAGCTCTGGTTGCTTCATCTGCAGGGTACGCTCCTGGCTGGGCAGTGGGGAAGGGTAGTCTCTCCTCAGTAGGAAAGATTTTTAAAAGATGTCAAAACATGACAATGTACTGAAAAAGTTTATTATATCTGCGTGTGTGGAGGCACAGAGAGAGTCACATAAAGACACAGACATATACTGTTCCTCAGAGATACTCTCTCTCTCTCTTTTAAAATCAATTTCTTGGGATGCCTGGGTGGCTCAGTGGGTTAAGCCGCTGCCTTCGGCTCGGGTCGTGATCCCAGCGTCCTAGGATCGAGTCCCACATCGGGCTCCTTGGTCAGCGGGGAGCCTGCTTCTCCCTCTGCCTCTGCCTGCCACTCTATCTGCTTGTGCTCACTCTCGCTCTTTCTCTCTCTGACAAATAAATAAATAAAATCTTTAAAAAAATAAAATAAAATCAATTTCTTTTTTAAAAGATGAAGGTGTTCCAGGCTTGGCCCTCCCTTTCAGGTATCTGCCTGAGGTTTCTTGACCAATCAGGGCTCTTTCCAGTTACATCCACAATGCAGGGAGACCTATCTAGTATTCTGATTAGCTTAAAGACTTTCGCATGATAGGGGAATTCATCTCCTAGGGGGATTTGAATTTCCAACACGATGCTGACAATCCTCCCAGTGATTTAGTAATTCTCCAACTTAAGTATGCAGATGAGTCTCTGCGGGGCCGGGATGAGATGCAGTTTTGGGACATACAGTATGTCAAAAGAGAGGCTTAGGGATCTGCATTTTTACAAGCCCTCAAGTGATTATGATGCAGGAGTTTCATGGAGAAAAATGTCATCAAACTGTCTCAGATATCCCATTAATGTAACAGAATATTTACTGAGAGAATCAAGGTACTAAGTGTTCTAGAAAAAACATGCACAAATCACTTAGTACACGCCTGTTTTGGGAATCACCTTTTTTTCTCGCTCTCACAAGCAGAAGGCATTTCTGCTCCTCTTTCTAGTCTGGATGATAAGGCCAAGTGGGCCCACCTGATGCCCATAAGGTACTAGAATTCCCGTGTTCTTGGCTCATTGCAATTATATTGGCTTCAGCTGGCTTTGTTTTTGTTTTTGTAACTTCTGGGATTGCAATAATAGTTTAGATTCTCAAAACTTTAAACATTTTAGGGGCACCTGGGTGGCTCAGTGGGTTAAAGCCTCTGCCTTCGGCTCAGGTCATGATCCCGGGGTCCTCGGATCGAGCCCCACATCGGGCTCTCTGCTAGGCAGGGCGCCTGCTTTCCTTCCTCTCTCTCTGCCTACTTGTGATCTCTCTCTCTCTCTGTCAAATAAGTAAACAAAATCTTAAAAAAAACTTTAAACATTTTAGATGACTCATGGGAACAAGTACATTTTAGTTCTTGATCCAGTAGAACATATACAAACACACACATTTATTGATAAAAGTTTCTCGGTACTTAAGCCTTTATGATTACATTTTCCATTCTGTTCTTTTCCGCTTAGTTTTTATTTAAAAAATTTTTAAAATTTATTTCTAAAAAAGATTTTATTTATTTGAGAGAGAGAGAGAGCAGAGGAGGAGAGAGAGCTCGCACAGGGGGGCACAGGAGGGGTGGGCAGTGAGAGGCAGAGGGGGAGGGACAAGCAGACTCCCCTATGAGCAGGGAGCCCTGAGATCATGACCTGAGCTGAAGGCAGAAGTTTAATCGACTGAGCCACCCAGGTGCCCGTCTTCTACTTAGTTTTTAAAAAACATGCTGGGGCGCTTGGGTGGCTCAGTGGGTTAAAGCCTCTGCCTTCGGCTCGGGTCATGATCACAGAGTCCTGGGATCGAGGCCCACATTGGGCTCTCTGCTCAGCAGGGAGCCTGCTTCCTCCTTTCTCTCTCTGCCTGCCTCTCTGTCTACTTGTGATGTCTGTTTGTCAAATAAATAAATAAAATCTTAAAAAAAAACCATGCTGGTTATAATACACTAGATTGAATGCATGACCCATTTTTCTAGTCTATTACTGCATAAGGATCCACCCCAAAACTGAGTGTCTTAAAATAGCACCAATCATTTTATTACCTTCATGTTTTCTGCTGCCTGGGAGTTTGGGAGGGGCTCGGCAGGGCTGTTCCGACCTACGTCTCTAAGTGGCTGTAGTCAGTCAGTGACTGGAGTGGGTCAGGGTGGGGCTGGGTTAGCTGTCTCTCCTGTAGTCTCACGTGGACTAGTGTGGGCTTCCTCACGGCATGGCAGCCTCAGGGCCGGTGAATTGATTACATTGCAGGTGACTCAGGGTTCCAAAGCTTAGAACCAGTGAAAAGGTAGCTTAGTCACACAACATTACTTCTTCCATCATCACAAGCCCACCCCAGCTGCTGGAGAGAGGGCAGGAACTCCTCCTCTCGATGTGTGGTGTGACAAAGTCACCATGGAAGAAATGCCGGGGTGATGGGAGGTACTGATGGGGCCATACCCACTTATTGGGCACCATTGCAATTTGAAAAACACTCCTCTAGAGGGCACTGTTGTCATGTGACATTGGATCCGTTTTTCTCGGGACGGGCGGGTGCTGGGTGGGACACTGGGAAGAGAGAAAAACGAAATTTGCGTTTTGGCAAAAGTGGGGCAGCTCATTCTTTTTGAACGGACCATTCTGTTGCATAGAACACGTGATGGCTGGGACGTGTGCCTATGGCCTTGTAGATACCCTAGGGGAAAGGAACCCAGCAAAGGAGGAAGAGGCTGTTGACCTGCGTGCAAGGCTTTAGGTCTATGCACATTTCCCCCAGGACCTAGCAGAAGGCCTTGCACATGATCTGCTTTGACAGCAGAGTATAAAGTGCTTGCACAACTCCAGGCAGAAATCCAAGCTGTGGGTAGGACAGTGCCACTCAACACCCTCATGGAACCCGCAATTCCCAATAAAGCATGACTGGCTCCATGCCACTAGTACTCAGGGAGCAGAAATGATGATTTGGAAGAATACTGTGAGCTTGTCCAGGGACAGTGTATACAGTGAGAAGAGAAAGGGCCCATGGAGAGAAAACTGAGCAACTTCAGCGTTTAAAGGGAAAAGGAGGTGGCAAAGGAGACTCAGAAGGTGAGAGATGGTCAGAGAGGCAGGAGAAGAACCGGAGAGCATGGTGACAGGGGCTAGGACAGGCTTTCCAGGAAGAGGGAGTGGCACTGAGGCTCAAGTGTGGCAGCAAACTCAAGACTTAGAGATCATCAGATTTGGCAACATGGCCATTGGTGACTTTTATGATGACATTGGCAGGAAGCCAGATGGGCAGGACATTATCAGAGTTCAGTGGTCATGGGAGGGAGGAGGAAAGTGTAGAAACTTGAAAGGGAGACAAGGTCAAGATTTTTTTTTTTTTTAAATCTTGGGCAAGACAAAGTTTGTGTATAGGTAGGGGAGGGAGACAGGGGAGGAGAAACCTGGCTAAAAAGGAGTGATTGATACATCTGGCCCAGAGGGGATGGGGTTCCAGGTCTAGATGGAGGGTTAGCCTTTTCTTGAGAGAGAGAGAGAGAGAAAGAGAGAAACCAATAAAACAGGAAAAAGGTGAAGGTTGAGGGAGAAGGGGTGGTCGGCTGAGCTAGTTCAAGTGGCCCCTATTTCCAGAGTGAGCAGTGAGGAAGGGGTAGATGGTTTGGAGGAATTTTCAGTCAGAAGAGTGAAAAGGCTGTTTCGTTTCAACTCACACATATTTAGGACCTACTTTGCATTCAGAGTTTTCACAGAAATTGCTTTATCCTTCCAACAATATGTAAAACAGAGAGCATCTCTATGTGCAGGATTTGTCCTCTTCTTTGGTGAGTTCGTTGCTTCACTTACACATGAAGAGAATATGGCTGTGAGGATACAAGAGGCGGCCGTATTCCAGGTCAGTCTGAGAGCTCACAGAAGGGGTATCATCTAGTCCCGGGACAGCTGGGGAGGCAAATTGCCCATTTGAGACAAGAGAGAGCAACACTGTTTCTGTTGTGAGTATGGAAGGAAGCATTCTCATGACATTTGTTCAGGGTCTAGGTAAAGGGAAGAGGAGGAGCTGGTGAAGTTTGCCTTCAGGTCAAGACGAGGTCCCCCGAGGCAGGCGGTATGGTGCAGGGCAAACAGCGTGGTCGCTATGCTTGGTTCTTCCTAGCTTTGTACTCTTAAACAAGGCACAGAATACTGATCCTCTGGTTTTTTATCCACCAGAAGGAGTTCATTCTCCTGACTCTATGCATTTGTGGAATGCAAAGTACCTGCAAATCCAAACCATCCCAGAGCTGCTGTGTTGTTATTTTTATTTATTTTTTTATTCTTTTTCATTTACCATCTGAAAGTCAGTGAGGGGTTCCCATCTCAGCACCAGGACTGCAAGAACATGGTAAAACTTTTAGAATATTTGTAACATATACATATTTTATCCTTTTTAAACATCCCCTCTTATCCCATAATGATTAGCAATTTTTTAAAACGGAGATTTCTGGGTACTTCCACTCTGGTGAGTAACACAAAAAGGGAGGTGGGGAGATGGTGTCTGATTCTGCCACTTGAACTGGGGAGAGCTGGGGGAAGGACCAGAGGCCAGTGTGGCTGCAGCTGCAGGGAGAGGGCTCCCTGCTGGGTGGGAAGGGACCAGGCAGGGTCTGGAGTGGGGGTGGAGCCAGCTCAAAGGCTGGGAGGGGACTCAGGTGAGCCATGCACAGTAGATCATATGTGAAGGGAGGGCTTCCTTGCCACTTTCTGCCACTGTGCCACCCGCACTGCCTGGAGGCTAGATAGCCGTCCTGATGGTTTGGTTCTGCGTTTCCTTGTCCCTCCTGCATTTACCTTGATCACAGTACAAAGCCCTCTATGCTCACCTTACCTATATCACTCACCAGGCAGGAGATGCTGGAGTTGGGACAATTGGGGAGATTTTGGTGGCCTTTCTAATCCGATCCAGGAATGCCAAGGTCAGACCCAGTCCAGCTCTTCCTTGCCTTGCTCCATACAAATGACCAAAACAGCTCTGTGGGTGGACGAACACGAGTCTGCAGGTTGCTCTGGATATAAGAAGTACTTAGGCAACCCAAGGGCCAAGGGATGGGGGAAAGAAATAGAGGGCCACATAGTGATTTTTACTTTGTTTATCTTAGTCAGTGGACCTCCGCTTTAAGAAGTAGGGTGTTAATGTAGACATTGCTGCTATAAACATTCAGGTGCACGTGCCCCTTCGGATCACTATGTTTGTATCTTTAGGGTAAATACCCAGTAGTGCAATTGCTGGGTCATAGGGTAGTTCTATTTTCAACATTTTGAGGAACCTCCATGCTGTTTTCCAGAGTGGTTGCACCAGCTTGCATTCCCACCAACAGTGTAGGAGGGTTCCCCTTTCTCCGAATCCTCGCCAGCATCTGTCATTTCCTGACTTGTTAATTTTAGCCATTCTGACTGGTGTGAGGTGATATCTCATTCTGGTTACAATAGCCAAACTATGGAAAGAACCTAGATGTCCATCAACAGATGAATGGATAAAGAAGATGTGGTATATATATATATGCAGCCATCAAAAGAAATGAAATCTTTCCATTTGCGACGACGTGGATGGAACTAGAGGTTATCATGCTTAGCGAAATAAGTCAATCGGAGAAAGACCACTATCATATGATCTCCCTGATATGAGGAAGTGGAGATGCAACATGGCGGGGGGGTTAAGGGGGTAGGAGAAGAATAAATGAAACAAGATGGGATTGGGAGGGAGACAAACCATAAGTGACTCTTAATCTCACAAAAACAAACTGAGGGTTGCTGGGGGGAAGGGGGTTGGGAGAAGGGGGGTGGGGTTATGGACATTGGGAAGGGTAAGTGTTATGGTGAGTGCTGTGAAGTGTGTAAACCTGGCGATTCACAGACCTGTACCCCTGGAGATAAAAATATATGTTTATTAAAAAAAAAAAGAAGTAGGGTGCTAAATGTTTAATGGGGCTGGCTGGGCCATGGGCTGGCCAGGGCTGCCCCTCTCTGCTGCAGGCCATGGCTCCCATTGGACAGCGGGTCTCCCTGGGTTCCAGCACCCACTCCCTCTGTTCCCCATCAGGTCTACAGACAATAACAGCTCCCCCGATTGCTAGTTGTAGGGTTCAGCACAGGATTGTTGTTTTCCTTTCTTCTTGTAGAAGGTGGAGGTGCGGGGCACCTGGGTGGCTCAGTGGTTAAGTGTCTGCCTTTGGCTCAGGTCATGATCCCCAGGGTCCTGGGATCAAGCCCTGCATCGGGCTCCCTGCTCAGCAGGAAGCCTGCTTCTCCCTCTCCCGCTTCCCCTGCTTGTGTTCCCTCTCTCACTGTCTCTCTCTCTCTGTCAAATAAAGAAATAAAATCTCAAAAAAAAAAAATGTGGAGGA
Source organism: Enhydra lutris kenyoni (assembly GCF_002288905.1). Taxonomy (NCBI): domain Eukaryota; kingdom Metazoa; phylum Chordata; class Mammalia; order Carnivora; family Mustelidae; genus Enhydra; species Enhydra lutris. The sequence continues at coordinate 20,933,746 of NW_019154102.1, forward strand.
GCCTCAGTAAAGTATCCTTCAGGCTGAGAAGACACTTTAAGACTGAAAGGTGAAGCAAGTCCCCTCCATACCATTGACAGAGTTTTATTCAGGGTATCTTACTGACGGGGGAAATGGGATGAGCAATTCAGATGGTACGTAGCTACTCTCTACCTAGCCCGGGCTTTAATCCTCAGCTTTTATAGAGCAAGAGGCATGATGGTGAGGTCATGGGGTAGTTATCTAAAGTGGGGCCCTCTGTGTACCAGTCATCTCTACTGGTTATCTAAAGTGAAGCCTTCTGCATACTTTAGGGAAGATCAGAACAAGCCTTCCCATGTTCTGGTCAGGGCCTACATTAACCTCCACACTGCCTGGAGATGTAGCGCCGAGGGAGGTCATTGTGCGGACATGAACAAGATGGAGGACCCAAGATGGAGTCAGTGTTGCCAGCACTCCCACACCTATTCACATTGTAACTCATCTCTTCACTACACTCTCCTCATTCATGCAGTTGGGTGTGCCCCTGCTTTTAAGTTCAGACTCTTCTTTTGAGTCCTTGGTGCCCTAGTCTTAGTTTTATAAACATCAGCTTTAGGAGTCCTGGAGGGTCCCTCAGATGTTATTGGGTTTTCCAAGAATTCCTTCCCTGAGGTCCTTCCCTGGGGGCCCTAGGAACATGAGAGTGGAAGAATAAGGTTTTGTAAGCAATTATGCAGCCACCTTATTACCCCCGTTGCCCCTTATTCCCCCCACCTCCAAACCCTAAAACCTTGTCTTTATAGGGTCTTCCTCAAGAAGCCCAAGAATATGTTCTGGAATGAGAAGGTGATGAATAGGTGTTCCACTCTGTTCTGAGGGCACAAGCTCCTTCGGAACAAGAATCACGATAAGATATAATGTTAAGATAAAGATACCAGTTACAAAAAAGCATATATTATATAACTTAGATAAAGCCCCAAACCAGGTAAAACTAATTGTGGTGTTAGAAGTCAGCACACTGGACCACTGATAGATCAATGGATAAAGAAGTTGTGGTATATATACCACATCTTCTCTCTCTCTCTCTCTCTCTCTCTCTATATATATATATATATATATATATGACTCAGCCATAAAAAAAGAATACATTTTGCCATTTGTAACAACATGGAAAGATCTAGAGGGTATAATGTTAAGTGAAATAAGTCAAAGAGAGATAAACACTATATGATTTCACTCATATTTGGAACTTAAAAAACAAAACAGGGGTGCTGGGTGACTCAGTTGGTAGAGTATGTGACTCATGATCTTGAGGTGGTGAGTTCAAGCCCAATGCTGGGCATAGAGTTTACATGAAAAAAAAATGAACAAATTTGGGGCACCTGGGTGGCTTAGTGGGTTAAGCCTCTGCCTTCGACTCAGGTCATGATCTCAGGATCCTGGGATCGAGCCCCGCATTGGGCTCTGCTCAGTGGGGGGCTTGCTTCCCCCACTCTCTCTGTCTACTTGTGGTCTCTCTCTTTCTCTCAGTCAAATAAATAAAATCTTCTTAAAAAATGAAAAAAATAAAAAAGACACAAAAAAACCAGACTCTTAAATATAGAGAACACACTGATGGTTGCCAGAGCGGAGGAAGGTAGGTGGATGTGTGAAACGGGTGAAGGGGATTAAGAGTACCATTGTAGTGATGAACACTGAGTAATGTATAGAATTATTGAATCAGGGGCGCCTGGGTGGCTCAGTGGGTTAAGCCGCTGCCTTCCGCTCAGGTCATGATCTCAGAGTCCTGGGATCGCGCCCCGCATCGGGCTCTCTGCTCGGCGGGGAGCCTGCTTCCTTCTCTCTCTCTGCCTGCCTCTCTCCCTACTTGTGATCTCTCTGTCAAATAAATAAATAAGGTCTTTAAAAAAAAAAAAAAAGAATTATTGAATCATATTGTATACCTGAAACGAATACTATGTTAATTACACTTGAATTGAAAAAAAAAAAAAGAATCCAGAATAGTTACTCTTGGGGAGAGGGTGGATAGCTCCTGGGAGAGGACACATGGGGGCTTCTAGGATGCAGATACAGTTCTGTGTTTTCTGTTTGCTAGCCATATGTATGTATTAAGTTTGTGAAAATTCATCAAGTTGTACATTTATGGTGTGTGCGCTTTATCATATGAAAGCTATGCTTCAATTCAAGTTTCAAAAAATATTTATGCTATTTCCAACAGTAACAAAAACTATAAGTCCAGGAAAAAGGCCTAAGCAGATTTGCAAAATCTTTGTGGAGAGCATAAAAGACCTAAAAATACAGAAAGCAGAATGGTTAATTTTATGTGTCAACTTGGCTACACTATGGTACCCAGTTGTTTGGTCAAACAACAGTCTAGCTATTGCCATCAAGGTATTTTTAAGATGAGAGTAACATTTAAACTGGTAGACTTTGAGTAAAGCAGCTTACTTTCCATAATCTGAGTGGGCCTCACCGAATCAGTTGAAGACCTTAAGAGAAGAGACTGAGGGGATGCCTGCGTGGTTCAGTTGGCATAGCATGCAACTCCTAATCTCAGGGTCATGGGTTCAAGCCCCACATTTGGTGTAGAGCTTGCTTAAAAAAAAAAAAAAAAGAAAAAAGAAAAGAAAGAAAAATGGGGACCTGGGTGGCTCAGTTGGTTAAGCCACTGCCTTTGGCTCAGGTCATGATCTTGGAGTCCCAGGACAGAGTCCCGCATCAGGCTCCCAGCTCCACAGGGAGTCTGCTCCTCCCTCTGACCTTCTCCTCTCTCATGCTCTCTCTTACACTCTCTCTTTCTCATATAAATAAATAAAAATCTTTAAAAAAAAAAAAAAAGAAAGAAAGAAAGAAAGAAAGAAAGAAAGAAAAGGGGGAAAAAAAAAGAAAGAAGACTGAGGTCCTCAGTGGAGGAAGAAATTATGTTCTTAGGCTGCCTTAGGACTCAAGACTGTGACATTAACTCCTGCTGGAATTTCCAGCTGGCCTGCCCTGCAGATTTTGGACTTAAGATTCTCTCTCTCCTTTTCCCTCTGACACCCCTCTCCCTTCTCTCGCTGCCATTGTTTGCATGTGTGCATATATGCTCTCTCTCTCTCTTTTTTTTATATTTTTTTTAAAGATTTTATTTATTTATTTATCAATTATTTGACAGAGAGGAAGAGATCACAAGTAGGCAGAGAGGCAGGCAGAGGGGGAGGGGGAAGCAGGCTCCCTGCTGAGCAGAGAGCCTGATTCGGGGCTCGATCCCAGGACCCTGAGATCATGACCTGAGCCGAAGGCAGAGGCTTAACCCACTGAGCCACCCAGGTGCCCTCTCTCTCTTAAAAAAAAAATTACAATGCTCTCTCTCTCTTAAAAAAAAATTACAATTGCAAGTTTTGTAGAGGGATGATTTTTTGAGGTCCCCATTTGCATATGGGACCTTGAATTTAATGGTGAAGCATTATGAATTATAAGGAATAATGGACTATTCAATAAATACACTGAGACTCTATGATGGCTTTCCATAGAGAAAAATAAAATTAAATCCTTCTCTCCTAGCACATACAATGAAAATCCCATATAGATTAAAGACCAAATGTAGGAAAGTGTAAAACTTCAAAAAGAAACACTGAAGAATATTTTGTAGAGTAGAGACAGACTTCTCAAATAAATCCCAGAACTCCCATGAGCCAATCTGACCATATTAAGATTAAAACCTGGCAAATACTACAATGTTTCATAATCAAAGTTAAGAAGACAAACTATAGACTGAATGAAGATGTTGGCAATGCATATAACTGACAAATATTTAGTACCCAGGATATATATATAGATTTGCAAATCAGTAAGTAAAAGGCAAATAACCCAGCAGAAAATTGGCAATGGATATCAATGGGTGACTCATAGAGAAAGAACCTGAATATTCGTAAACTTACAGACAGATGCTCAACTCCACTGGTAATCAGAGAAATACCCACTAGAACAAGCTAGCATTTTATTTTATTAAAAAAAAATTTTTTTTTAAAGTAGGCTCCATCCCTAGCGTGTGGCTTGAACTCATGATCCTAAGATCAAGATTTACATGCTCTACTTGACTGAGTCAGCCAGGCACCCCTGAAAGAAGATAACATTTTATATTCAACATACTGAAAAAAAAAAGTCTGATCTATAGTAGATAGATAGGGCTGGTGAGTATAGGGGTAAATGAGAACTCTTACATATTGCTGGTAGGAATGTAAGTGAATTCAACTGCTTTGAAGAATACTTCATCAATGTCTAGGGGAGTTAAATATATATATGCCTTACAACCTAGCATTTCCACTCTTGTCTATCCCCTAGAGAAACTCTCACTAGTGCACAAGAATGGCCACACCCCTTTGTGGGGGGAGAAGTGAGAACAACCTAAATGTTCCTCAGTAGGTGTATACTATATTATTTTCTATACTTTCCCTTTGTTTGGACAGTTTCCTCCTCCTCTTTCTCTCTCTTTCTCGTCTGCCTGGCCCTGGTGGGGTGGGTGGGTGTGGTGGGAAGGCCCCCAGACCGAGATCCACGTAGGCAAGAAGCCCAAGGACCATGAGTCTATGACGAATGTGTGTAGAAGCCTCTGAAGCTGGTCCTGAAAGTGGGAACAAAATGAGGCCACTGGCAAAAAAATCCCCCCAAAACAAACAACAACAACAAACCAGCATTATTGAGATATAATTCACATACCATATAATTCACCCATTTGAAGTATACATTTCAATGTTTTTTAGTATGCTCACAGAGTTTTGTAACCATTGCCATACTTTTTAAAAGATATTTTATTTATTTATTTGACAGACAGAGATCACAAGTAGGCAGAGAGGCAGGCAGAGAGAGAAGGAAGCAGGCTCCCTGCTGAGCAGAGAGCCAGAATGCGGGGCTCGATTCCAGAACCCTGGGATCATGACCTGAGCCGAAGGCAGAGGCTTTAACCCACTGAGCCATCCAGGCGCCCCAACCATTACCATAATTAATCACTGCTGACTTTATTTGATTTTTTGGGGAGGTTAAAACAACAGAAATTTATTCTTTTATGGAGAGGCTAGAAGTCAGAAATCAAGGTGATGCTAGGGTTGTTTCCTGCTGGAATTCCCAAGGAAGAATCTGTCCCATATCTCTCTCCCACCTTCTGGTAGCTGCTGACCATCCTTGGTATCCTTGGCTCACAGCTGCAGCCCTCCAATGTCTGCCTCCACCTTCACATGACCTTCTTTTCTGTGTGTCTCTGGTGTTCTCTCCTCTTCTCATGAGGATACTTGTTACTGGACTTAGGGTCTATTCTAATCTAGTATAAAGGCTGTGACATAATTTAAGCCTCTTTGGAGACAAAAACATTCATGACAAACAAGGACAGAAAAAGGAAAAGAGAAAGAAAGGAGAAAAGCAGGTCCTGGATGAAGGAAAACTAGTGGAGGGAATCAAAGAAGAGTAAAGGGGGATTAAAAGAAGCAAAATGAAGACCTTGCAGAGAATGAAGCTGAATATCTCTGAGGTCAGGCTCTTAAAGAAGTTTGGGTATTTCTGAGCAGCCTCCTGGAAGGATCACAGACATCCCTTTAGCTAAGCAAGAAGGACAACAGACATTCCTTCCAGAACTTTTATTCTTTTTTTTTTAAGTTTTTTTTTTTTTAAGATTTTATTTATTTATGTGATAGAGAGAGATCAGTAGGCAGAGAGGCAGGCAGAGAGAGAGGGGAAAGCAGGCTCCCTGCTGAGCAGAGAGCCCGATGTGGGGCTTGATCCCAGGACCCTGAGATCATGACCCGAGCCGAAGGCAGGGGCCCAACCCACTGAGCCACCCAGGCGCCCTTCTTTTTTTTAAGATTTAATTTTTTAAACATATTTTTAGTGCAGTTTTAGTTTTTTTTTTCCATAGAGTTTTAGGTTTACATCAAAATTGAGGGGAATGTAGAGATTTCCCATATATCTCTGCACTCACTCAAGCGTAGCTCCCCCATTATCAACACCACTCACCAGAGTAGTACATTTTTTGCCAAGGATGAGTCTACCTTGACTCATCATTATCACCCAAAGTCCAAAGTTGACATTCAGGTTCACTCTCGGGGTTGGACATTTGATGGGCTTGGACAAATGTACAATGATGTATATCTGTCCTTATATTATCATACAGAGTATTTGCATTGCCCTGAAAATTCTCCGTGCTCTGCTTGTTCATCTCTGCCCCCTCCTTCACCCCGGGCAACCCCTGATCCTTTCATTGTCTCCATAGTTTCGCCTTTCCTTGCAGAAGCTTTAAATCAGTGGAATCAATTGCAAAGAACCCAAGAATCTTCTTCCCATTCCCTGAGATTTCTGAATACTCTAAAAATCACAAACAGTAATGATTTTAGTACCATAAAAGAGGAGATCTAGAAAAATGCCCACCAGTCTACAAAAGAACCAAAGGATGACTCAGAATTAGTGTGTACCAATGCCATGTTTTACAACAACACTGACCATTTATTATAAAGCTGCAAAGAGGCTATTGCGCTCAGCCTGGATCAAACTCAGCACCTGAATCAGTGCATAATCTTCAGGACTGACTCAGGAAAGACTGGAGGCTCAAAAGATGAATCAGATACCTTGCAGAAAGGGGAGGGCCATGGCTGCTGGCCAAGGGAGAGAGAAGAATCTGTGGGTACTGATGCCAAAGCCTTCAAAATTCCCACGGAGCAAAGTAAAAGGGAAGTCCAAGATATGCTTGAATAAATGCGAAGCAATAATTTAGAAAGAGATCAGGGGCAGACTGGTCCCATAGTTAAACGATCTGGAGGACAGCTGACCTGAAGGCTTGTAATAGTGAGCTGAGTTTGAAAGACCTGATGGCTTATACCACCAAGACTTCTGTGTTCTGGGGAGCCTGTGGTAGGATGGAGAAGCGGGCCTGGTTCTGTAAGACTGGGGATCCGGGCTCAGTGGTTTCGGTCTGGAGTAAATATCAACGAGGGGTCAAACCCAATCCCATGGCACCATTTCTGTAGCAGTTTGTTGGAGAGCCACAATTTTGAGATGGTGATGCCCAGGGGCAGTTTCCTCTAGAATCACAAAGCTGTAGACTGAAACACTGAAAGCACCTGAGGGTTGGTGACTTGCACGTGGTTAGACTGCCCCCAGCGTTGAAGTTTGGAAGTGTTCCCAGGGATCTGTGACTTGAGCCACACAGGCCAAAGAAGGACGTTTGGCGGGAGCCCAGAAATCAAACGATTCAGGTGGATGGCATGAAGGGTTTGTTTCACTAAAAACTGTCTTTCTTTGTTTAATCATTTACCTCACTCTAGGGTCGAGGCCTCAGTCTAGTGCTCCTTTTTATAGAAAGGTCAGCTGGGTGGGTCAGGCAGCTGGGGAATGTATGCTTTTTCCCCCGAGTTCAAGCTTCCTGATTCATAGGGTGAAATTAAGCTTTCTTATTGCCTGAGAAGGATGAGCTCATTGGTGGTGACAAGAGCAGCCCTCTGTCCTTCCTTTTCTTCTCCAAATGCTGGAAGAAGTGGGATGTGAGTTCTCAAATGTCACAGTAGCCTACAAAACGCTGACTCCCGGATGCCAGGCATAACTGGGGTTGGCTCAGAACGTGGAGACAGGGCGACATCATCATTTGCTAAGAATTCATTGTTCTGCAACTTGCCTGGGACACAATGGCAGGACTGAGGCAGGAGGGCTAGACGTGGGGCGGGGTGGGGGCAGGCAACCTGGGTGTGTCTTTGCAAACAGCCTTCTTGGGGCTGGGGAGAGAAGCAGTGTGGGGTGAGTCAATGGGCCCACCGTGTGGGGGTTTAGGACACCAAGAAGCAGGGACACAAAAACCCCATGACAGTGCAAAGAACGACAAAACATATACCCAAACAAAGAAAGGCGGGGGAGCCTTGATTTGGAGAGATCCTGATATACACTGCTTTCAAAAAAGCACTGAAGTAGTCATGAGAAAATTCAGAATTCTGTTCAGTGTTGTGTATTTGAATCAAAAATGGTGGGTGGGCTCTGTGACCTTTGCAGAGTCTAGGGTGCTATTTGGATTAGGAGGTCTGGATTGAAGGGTGCCGGACTCCCTTGTGGGCAGAAGGGCAGCTGGTGGCCTGCTGGGCATGCTTTGAGTGGCCCTGAGAGGATCCCTGACGCTTTCCAAAAGGGCTCCAGAGGGTTAGCAGTTAAAGTGGGATTAGACATGAGTTTGTTTGCGTCTTTGTTCATTGTGTGTTTTCCAGATTTTCTTTTGTGTCTATGTATATGCACATATATTTTTAAAACCTTAATTTTATTAATGTAAAATCACACAATTAACATGTTACTACATTCTTGAACAAAATTACTACTTTACAGTAGGAGGAAAGGAAGTCCCCTTTGGCTATTGTTCCTTTTGGGATTTTTTTTTTTCTCTGCATTCTCACACATATATAGAAACACACAGATGAGAATCAGATCGATTTGTGTGAGTGGCTTATTTAAAAACCTAAGTGACAGGGATCCCTGGGTGGCTCAGTTGGTTAAGTGTCTGCTTTCGGCTCAGGTCATGATCCCAGGTCCTGGGATCGGAGCTCCGCATCGGTCTCCCTGCTGGGTGGGGAGTCTGCTTCTCCTTCTGCCCCTCCCACTCTCTCTCTCTCTCTCTGTCAAATAATAAAATGTTTTAAAAAACAAAAACCTAAGTGATATCGGCCTGCACAGTTCTTTCCTCAACTTGCGTTTCTCACTCAACAACACGTCCTGGGTATTATGACACATTGATTTGCTTCTTTCTTAATTACAGCATGCTAGTCAATAGTATGGCTTTACTGTATTGATTTAACTATTCCCTTTTTCATGGACGTGTACACCGTTTCCAGTTTTTCACTTTTGCAAACAATGCTTCGGTCAACATCCTTAAACACAAATCCTTGGGCACAGGTACAACGGTCTCCTCAAGGCAGATGTAGAAGAACAGTGGGTCCTAAGATTTTCAGTTTCAATGGGTACTGGCCACTTGCCCTCCATGGGGATTGGAATCATTGATATGCCCATTACAGTATTAAGGCATCCATTTCCTCCAACTTTGTCAGCACTTGACCATAAGGAAAAAATTGCCAGTCTGATGAATGAAAAGTGATGTCTCATTGGTTTTTTTTGGCATTTCCCTGATTACCAGTGAGGCTATTTTTATTTATTTCTTCATCCTTTCCTGCATTTAATTTTTTCCTCAGGAAACATTGCTACTTTTGTAATACTGAAAGGAGTTCTCTTCTTCTCTTACTCTTCCTCCTCCTTCTGGTTGTTATTAAAGCAGGCCCGAGCACATAGAAGAGGACTCTGGTTCTGATTGGGCCACCTAAAGTCAAATGCCCATTTCTGAGCCCACCAGTGTTAGGAGACAGGAGAACCTACAACTGCCAGAAGGTAGGTGGGATTCCCCTGACTGGCTTCCGGACCGCTCCTGGAGCTGGACACTGAGTCAATCCCACAGTCCTCATGACTACTGCTGGGTAGAAGAGGGCTTTGTTCATTGTGCGATGTCCCTTTCCAGTTCTGATACTCTCGGACTGCAAGAAGTACTGACATTGTTTGCTTAATCAATGATCTTTTGGTTGAAAAGAACAGAGACCTACTCAAGATAGATCAAGTGATAAACAGGATTTATTTGGGGGTGGAGGAGGAAAGCAGGGGTATCTTCCAGAACACAAGGTGGAAAATAGAGCTGGGATAGGATAACTGGAAAACTGGCAGAAAGTTCACTCTCTCTCCCGTCCTCTCTGTTTTCCTAGGCACATCTCCCTCTTTTCTTCCTCTCTTTCTTTCCTTCTCTCTTTTCCTTCCTTTCTTCCTTCCTCTTTCTCTCCATCCCTCCCTCCCTCTCTCTTTCTCTCTTTTTTCTTTTCTTTTTTTTTCACCCTTTTCATTCTGACCAAGTGCTTCTGCTCATTTATCTGTATGTGACTCAGGCTGGCCATCCTCACTTTGATTTAATGTCTTTTCTCCCTAACTACCTACCATCTATTGCCTATGATGTCTGGGTCTCCTAGTTCAATTTTTATGAGAATAAAAATATGATTGGTTTCTAGCCAATGGACTGGTGGATTTGGAGTCATGTGTTCAAACCTGATCCAATCCAACTTGTCTGCCTGACGTGGAGGACAGAGGTGCCCCTTCCAGGGTCTATGGGTGTGGCAATTCTTATTCATTCATTCATTCATTCATTCATTCATTCATTCAAGAGAGAACACGGGTGCAGGCACAAGTGGCGGGGGAGGGGCAGAGGGAGAGGGAGAAGCAGGCTCCCCACTGAGCAGGGACTCTGATGTGGGGCTTGATCCCAGGATCCTGGGATAGTGACCTGAGCTGAAGGTAGATGCTTACCCAACTGAGCCAGCCACCCAGGCACCCCTTAGTTGTGGCAATTCTTCCAGAAACTCCAGAGGCAGGTCAGGGAGTGGAATATGTCTCCTACAAAGGTGTGGTCTTCTAAAATCTGAGGAATTATACTGTGTTTTAAAGTATGTAAGCAGAGGTAAGAATAACATGAGCTCCCCCAAACTGTTCCCTTTTTTTTCTACCTCTTTCTTTGACCCCCAAACCCAAATTTGGAAATTTAAGTGAAGTTTTATGCACAAAGGTATTTTACAAGTGTTACATATAATATTGATAAATTGAAATGGACACAATATCTTGTACTCAGGGGATGGCTAAACAAAATGTCCATTGTATGCAAATTGTGTCATAAAAGTGACATTCATTAAATTTTAAATTCATTTAAATTCATTAAATTTTTAAAATTTAAAATAATAAAGGATATGCATATTATAATATATAATAGTAGTAAGTGTAAAAGCATATTTGTATATGTGGCAATATGATCACAGCTATATAAATAAAAACAAACCAAAATTATATATATGTGTATATGTACATATATATATATAAATAGTAATGAATATATATACATGAATGATGTGGTTGATGACTCTTCTCAGTAATGTCTGAAAACCATCTCCCTTAGACTGAGTTCTGAGACAATGGGGAATATCCTTTATTTCACCACTGTACCGCCAGGGTTTACTATAGTTTGCATAATAGACACTGAGCAAATATTTGTTGAGTAAGTGAATGAATCATGAATGAATCTTGAAACTGAGGGTGATTGGGAAGGGGGAGGTGAAGTCAGTGGCCACTACGCTGTGGGATTCCAGCCTCTTCCCTAGAAGTTTGAGTGAGATGAACTGATCATTGGACATGGTTTTGGGAAGCCCTGGTTAATATAGAGGACTATGCTTCCAACCCCTCTGCTTTTCAAAACTAATAATCAATATAAATAATCCTCATTGGAGAAGGGAAGCACATTTGGAGCCCCCTTATCATCTTTGCAAGGCCACCACTGATGGCCTAGGGGACCCATTTGGCTCACTTCCTGTATCCACCACTTTGCTGACATCCAAGGAGCTGGAGACTCCAGGCTTGGGGGAGACTCCAGGCTGGGGGGCTCTGTCCTCCATCTGTGCCTGAGACCAGTGGCACGCCCCATTAGAGTTCTTCACTATGACACAGGGTCTTCCCTGTCTCAGCACAGGAAGTTTCTGAGGTTGGACTGAGGTTTTACTAAAACCAGAACTTTCTATCCTGAGCGATGAGGATGCTGAACTCTATCAGTGCAAGAGGGTGTGTGTGTGTGTGTGTGTGTGTGTCTGAGAATCAAATTCTGAGATCAATAAATCTACTGAGAAGGAGTTGCCCAGTGTGTCTAACATCTACTAGTGTTTTCTGTGTTGCATCTTCTTTTGGTCACTAAACACCCTTGATCCTCCACTGTTCTAGACTTCATCTCTTTCCTCTTTTACCAGTTTTTTTTTTTTAAGATTTTATTTATTTATGTGAGAGAGAGAGCCTGAGAGAGAGAGAGAACATGAGCAGGGGGAGGAGCAGAAAGAGACAGAGAAGCAGACTCCCGCTGAGCGGGGAGGCTGACATGGGTCTCAATCCCAGGATCCTGAGATTATGACCCTAACCGGAGGTAGACACTTGACTGACTGAGCCACCCAGGTGCCCCAAGATTTAACAAATATTTACTAAAGACTTACTATGGGTCAGGCATCTCTTTTGGTGCTGGGCACATAGTAATGGACAGAGTGGAACTGGTTCTGGCTAATGGAACTCACCTTCTACAGGGAACTGGGACAGCCTTTGAGCAGCAAGGTCGTATGCCAGTGGTTCTCAAGCTTGGCTGCTTTTTGGAATCATCTGGGAGGTTTGAAAAAAACTGATCCCGGATGCCACTTCCAGAGACTCTGATTTGCTGGGTCTTGCATGTGGCCTGGGTGTTGACATTTAAAGAAAGGCAAAAATCCCTGGGAGATTTAACGCGTAGTCAGAGTTGACAACCCTTGGTCTGGGCAGGGGAACCCGGAAGTGGGAAGTGCTGGGGTACATCCGAGAATGGCTTCTCTGGCTGGAGCGCCAACTGCTAGGGCAGTGGTGGGGCGCAAGGCTGACAAGGCCGGCGGGGGCCGGGCCACACGAGGCCCTCTGGCTTCTGTCAAGTGTTTTGTTTCTGTGTGCTGAGAGCAACAGGAAACTACCGAAGCCTTTAAGCATGGGGTTGAGTTTGGTTTAGGAAAGATCCCTTTGGCTGCACTGGGGAGATAGGTTGGAGGGAAAGACTAATACTGGGGAGACCAGAGAGGAAATGAATGGATGAACGCTGGGGAGAGATAGCAGTTGCTTGTTGCCTTTTGTGTTCCCAGGAGCAAACTCTGAGATGGAGTTGGGTGGGCAGGACATAGATTTTTTGCTATGGAAAGGTGGAGAGAAAGTGGGAATGGGCAGAGAGAAGCCAGCTTGCAAGGCAGGTGAGGGGGAGTGAAATATGTGACCCAAAATGCACCACTGTGGCATATGGATGTTTTGAGCTGAAGGTTATCAAGGCCCAGCAGGCTCAGGAAGGGTTATTTTTTAATTAAAAAAAATTTTTTTTTAACCTTTCCCTTAACTGCCTAAAGGAATTTAGATAGAGGGGTGCCTGTACCAGGAAGAGACCTAATACCAGAGATAACTTTTTATATCAGAAAGACTTATCTGCCTGGTATGGCAAACATTTATTTACCAAACATTTGTTCTTCCTATCGTCCTGTGAATTGTCTTGCACCGCTCTGAAGTTCCAGACCCCCACCCTCTTCTCCTTAGCTCAGGATAGCATATAAGCCTCAACTGCTCGACTGTCTTTGAGCCTCATATCTTTGGGGTTCCTGTACATAGGAAATTAAATTTCTTTTTTCTTCTGTTAATCTGTCTTATGTCAATTTGATTGTTAGACCAGCCAAAGACCTTAGAAGGGAAGGAGGGAAAAGGTTTCTTCCTCTCTAGAGGCATGACAAAGCCAGGGCCAGCCCTACTGGAAGCTCTGCGTAGTATTGGGTCTGACAGGTATGTCCTTCATCAGCACAGAGAGGCCAGGAGTTTACACCTGTGTCTCGATCATCTTCAGGGTTTGGGCTGCCATAGGCTGGTGGCTCTCTGCAGCTAATATGTGAGCAGATAGCCAGACAGGTCCTTTCCTGGAGAGGGGTATCCATGGTGCATCTCCATGTGTAGGCTGCTGGAGGAATGTGGGGGCACTGAGAGAGAGACCAGAGGATGGATAGAAATGCGAGTATCAGGTAAAACCAGTGGGCCGGATGATTCATTAGATTGATTAGATGTGGGAGCTCATACATTCCTTCATTTGCTCGGCAAACATTTACTGAGACCTGTTATGTACCAGGCACTGTTCAAGGCACTGGGGATTCAACAGCGAGTGAAACAGACAAAAATCCTTATGCTCGTGGAGCTTATAGTAAGAGAGAAAGAGTAAGAAATAGATGCAGGTGAAATACACAGAATGTTAGAAAGGGATCCATGCTGGGATCCCTGCTAAGAAGAACAATACCACGTAGGAGGAGGACCGAATGTGTGGGCATGAGTGTGGGTGTTGCAATCTTAGGAGGGTGGGCAGTGAAGGCCATATTAAAAAAGTGACTTTTTTTTTTTAAAGATTTTATTTATTTGAGAGAGAGGGAGAGTGAGAGAAAGCATGAGCAGGGCAGAGGGAGAGGGAGAGGGAGAAGCAGCCTCCCACTAAGCAGGGAGCCAGAGTCGGGACTTGATCCCAGGACCCTAGGATCATGACCTGAGCCAAAGGCAGATGCTTAACTGACTGAGCCACCCAGGGGCCCCAAAAAAGTGACTTTTGAATAAAGATGTAAAGGAAGTGAGGGAGCCAACCATATGGATGTCTGAGGAAAGCACATTCTCTCAGTGAAGATACAAGTACAAGGGCTCTGGAACTTAAAGGGATGGAGAAAATATTAATAATGAAGTTTGTATTTACGAGTGTATCATATCTGTAGCTGTCATACTGGGAACAGCACAAAAGTGAGGAAATATTCTTCCAGTATTATCACGACCAAGTCACTTGTTACTGTAAATAAAATACCAACCCACATTCATGTCTGAACCACATTCATTTGCCAATTGCAACCTTAGGATGTCTAGCCATAGAAGAGGTTGGCAAAAATCAGTGAAAGCCTTTGGCTTATTGATGAGTTGGATCTATGGTATTTACAATCAAGAGTACTGTATATTTTACTATTCTTCTAAATGATGACCTGGACATCCCTTATACTAGTAAACTTTCTACACCAAAGGCATCCCATCCAAACTGGATGTTAAACATGGACCACGACAACACTGGGTTGGAGAAAGATGCGGAAGCAAGCTGGGCCCTTGTGGTGACTTTATGGATTCCTGGCCATAGGTAACATGAGGACTGTAGCACCCAGTAAAACAAAGCTTTGTCCTTCCTTCTTTCGTCTCAGATTTCCTTAATATCCTTCTTCCACTTTCCACTTGGAAGTTTTGAGTGTTCATCTGCTTCCCATGGCATCCCTTCAGCCGTCTCACACTCAGTCTCTTCCTCTCTGTCCAGTGTCTTTGGGTTGCTGAGTCTCCTGGAGAGGCTGCCTGGCAGTGGATTCCCTGAGGGGTGGGGTCCCAAAGCTGCAACTTTTTTTTTTTTTTAAAGATTTTATTTATTTATTTGTTAGAGAGAGAGAGAGAGAGAGAGAGAGAGAGAGAGCATGAGCACAGGCAGACAGAGTGGCAGGCAGAGGCAGAGGGAGAAGCAGGCTCCCCGCTGAGCAAGGAGCCCAATGTGGGACTCGATCCCAGGACGCTGGGATCACGACCCGAGCCGAAGGCAGCCACTCAACCAACTGAGCCACCCAGGCATCCCAACAAAGCTGCAACTTTGTTTACCACCCCATACCCCAGCTTGTTTGGGTGAAAGGATCAGACATCTTATTTTCCTCAAGAGAGTTTCACTTCCCTGCATGTAATAAGTAGGTAAGTATCAGCTAATAGTTACTATTTTTAAAAAAAGGTTTTATGTATTTATTTGTCAAAGAGAGAGAAAGAGAGCACAAGCAGGGGGAGCAGCAGGCAGAGGGAGAGCAGGCTCCCCACTGAGCAGGGAGCCTGATGTGGGACTTGATCCCAAGACTCTGGGATCATGACCTGAGCCAAAGGCAGATGCTTAACCGACTGAGCCACTCAGGCATCCTATGTTATTTATTATAAAAGGTAGCTGATACTTTTGAGTAGTTACTCTGGGCCAGGTGTTCTGCTGGGAGGACTCAGAACATGTGTTCTGTCTGAGGCTCACCACCACTTCTGAGGTCATTTTACAGAAGAAGACATTAAAGCCTAGAAATTAAGTCGCCTAGGTTCACATGATGATTAAGAGTTGGGATTTGAACCCAAGATCTGTGTGACTTCAAAGAGAGGTACTTAAGGGTGCCTGGGTGGCTCAGTCAGTTAAGCATCTGCCTTTGGCTCAGATCATGATCCCAGGGTCCTGGGGTCGAGTCTCATGTCAGGCTTCCTGCTCAGTGGGGAGCTTGCTTCTCCCTCTGCCTGCTGTTCCCCCTGGTTGTGCTCTCTCTCTCTGTCAAATAATGAATAAAATCTTAAAAAAAAAAGATAGTTACTTAAAACTACTATTCTATACTTCACATGGACTCTAGCCTTGCCTACAATGTAAAAGAAAAAATAAAAAATACACAAAAAAGGAAAAAAAAGGAAAAATTTATTAGCTGAATTTTTAAAATTTATTTGACACAGAGAGAGTGAGAAAGTTCACAAACAGGCAGAGAGAGAAAGGGAAGCAGGCTCCTTGCTCAGGGAGCCAGATGTGGGGCTTGATCCCAGGACCCTGGGATCATGACCTGAGCCGAAGACAGAGGATTAACCCACTGAGCCACCCAGGAGCCCCTATTAGCTGACATTTTTATAGAGCATTACAACCTGATAGAACTGTTTTCGTATACAATATCTTCCCAAGAGAGAAGGCAAATTGAGCTGCTTGAATAGGTCATAGAAGGTTCATTGAAAACGTAATTAGATTATTTTCTGTGAAATAGTCTCTCTGGATGGAGCAACCTGTTTAATGAAACAAAGCTAACTTCACTGCTCTTTTCCTGTCAGTCTGATTCCCAGGAGTAAACTAACAGTGGTGGGAACTGACAGCTTTGAGGTCTCTCTCTGAATCTCCCTGTTCAGTTCTACAACCTTGCCTTGAGCACCCCTGGGGAAAGAGTACAAATATTCAGCACTTTAAAGATTTTATTTATTTACTCATTTGAGAGGAGAGAGAGCAAGCAAGCGGGGGTGGAGGGAGGAATAGAGGGAGAGGGACAAGCAGACTCCCCACTGAGCACGGAGCCCAACATGGGGCTCCATCTCACAATCCTGAGGTTATGACCTGAGCTGAAATCAAGAGTTAGACGCTTAACTGACTGAGCCACCCAGGGACCCCCAAATAGTCTATGCTTTAGCCAAGTTACTTTGCATGTATGTCCTAGAGCATTGTGTAGTCAGATTCAGATAGAATGTCTTAATTCCTAACCTTTCATAACTTAAAATTATTTAGAGATATGGATAGAAGTGACGGTAATGGAAGGTTCTTGCCTTACTGAATCTTTCCGTCCTCCCTTCCTTCCATCTTTCCTTCCTGACTTCCTACAATCATTGTCCAGGGCACTCAAAAGTCCTCGGAGATTCAAAGATGGATAAGACCTGCTTGCTACCCTTGAAAAACTCACAGCTTGGGAAATGGACATTCTAGAATTACATTACAATAATTTTATCATTTACTTTATTTTCAGTTCAAAGTGGTAGAGACCAGGACAACGGTCTTCCCTCCGCAAACATGACCGAGTTCTTCCAGTTCTAGCTACAGGGGCCCCGGGGTCCCATCCCCGGCTTCCTCGGAGGCTGCTTGATCCCACCCTACAGTCCCCTCAGCCCAAGGAGGGGGCAGAAAGAAGCACCGGAGCCAATTCTGGGTGGCACTTCTCCGGGAAGCTACAAGAAGGACCACTCTTTTAGGCTAGACCAATAACCCTTCTTGTTTCCAGGAGAAGAGGCTTATCGTCCAGAGGGCTTCAACAGCTTGGTGTTAGCCAGTGGAAGAGGTAAATATAAAGTCAATAGAGGAAGGCAGCTTAACTTCATCTTGAAATGCAAACTAGGTTTAAAAATCCCCAAGGTGTGTGCTTCCGGGCATAGCTGGTTTCTTGAGGTGGGCTGAAGGGAGGAAACCTGGGAAAGGTGCTGCGTGGGTGAGAGGTTGTGGGGTTTGGTGTGGGTGGGCCTGCTCAGCTGCACAGGGCCAATGAATGTGTAAGAAGCAGAAAGGTTTTTCTAAATCTTTGATGGCCACAGATTGCCCTCTCCTCTCTTCCTGGGCTCCACATCTCCCAAACCTGCCAATGGAGGCTCACAGTACAGCCGTGACTTTGTTAGAAGCTTAATTCTCAGGAACTGAGTTCCCAAACTGTTCTAAATCAAGGCTCACTTCGATGAGCCGTAGCTCCCCAGACTTTGGCTGGGTCAGCCTAGGACCCAGCTTAAGCATTAGCCCCTATTTAAGGAAACAGGTCATCCCAGCACCAGATGGTTAAGTCCCCTGGGCCAAAGGCTGTGTCTGTTTTATCTTTACATCTCCAGAGCTTGGCATAATGTATCTGGCACATAGTAAGTGCTCAGTAAAGTGTCTTAGTTTATTTGATTTTATAAAGTAAAATAATTCAAAACTCTTTCTCTTTAAGGGACCCATATAATGTTTTTAAATGAAATAAGGATAGATGTACAATTTTTAAAGAAAAAGTTGCCGACTCTTTAAGTACGTGAGAGCTGGTGGTGGTCTTAGTCTACTCTGGGTGCCATAACAAAATGCCACAGAGGTTGTGACTTCCGCAACAGAAATTAAATTTCCCCCTGCTCTGGTGGTTGAGAATTCCAAGACCAAGGTCTAGCACGGTGTGTTTCTTTCTTTCTTTCTTTCTTTTTTTTTTTTTAAAGATTTTATTTATTTATTTGGTGCAGAGAGAGAGACACAGAGAGAGAGAGAGAGAGAAAGAGACAGAGACAGAGATCGCAAGTAGTCAGAGAGACGGGCAGAGAGAGAGAGGGGGAAGCAGGCTCCCCACTGAGCAGAGAGCCCGATGTGGGGCTCGATCCCAGGACCCCGAGATCATGACCTGAGCCGAAGGCAGAGGCTTAACCCACTGAGCCACTCAGGCGCCCCACACGGTAGGTTTCTGATGAGGCCTCTCTTCCCAGCTGGGGATGGCTGCTTTGTTCTCACAAGGTCTTCTCTCTGAGTACTACAAGGAGAGAGGAAGTGTGTTCTCCAGTGTCTTTTCCTACAAGAACACCAATCCTGTAGAATCAGGTCCCCACTCATATGACCTCATTCAATCTGCATTATCTCCTAAAGGCCCCATCTCCACATATAGTCACACTGGGGGTGAGGGTTTCAACATATGAATTTTGGGGGGGACACAGTTTAGTCCATAGCAGGTGGTACAAATAATAAACATGAATATCCTAAGGGTAGCCCCAAATGAGAAGTGGCCAGGATGAATGCTTTCCCTCAGCAACCAGGGTGCAGTGCCCTCTGCTCTCCATTCTTGCAAATCCCTTGCTCTCCAAGCCTCCTTACAGCACTCCCCTCCTCGAGTCCTCGCCATCGCTCTGTGAATTAACTTTTACTCAGGCAAGAGTGAAGAGGGAGTACTTTCATTGTCTGCACATGGATGACACTGGATTTCATTGCTGACCCACCTCTCCCTTCCCAGAGGCAGGGGACTTGGGGGCGAATGGAGGGCTTGAGCTACCAGTGAACTCCACAGGCTCACCATTACCACTGCCTTCTCTCCTTCTCTCTAATGTGGTGACAACTGTGAGCCAACCAGACCTAGAGTAAGTGGGGAAGTGGGAGGGAGCTGAGCTTTGGCCTAAGAAAAGCTCCTGACAAACCTACACAGATACTGTTATCATAAAGGAAGATAGAAAAATGGGTATCAACAAATGCATTGCCTTATTTGAGCATGAAGCTTCCATCTTTACGTGGCAGGTGTCTTTTTGCACCAGTGACGGACATCTGTGAAGCTTGAAGTTTTGGAATGTTTTCTGGTTTATGTAATTCTGAAAGGGTCCAGAATGTGGTTCTGGTAGGTCTCCCCATGTAAAAAAAAAAAAAAAAGAAAAAAAGAAAAAAGGCCCTGGTACTATCTCTGAGAGGGACAGGTAATAAGCATTCACTAACCTGCCTAATGAGCATCTTGGTGGAGATTAAAGGCTGGGTAGGTGTTTTTCCAGGCCATACATATAATTTAAATTTAAATCTTTATTTATTTTACACTGATTAGTCTAGAAGTTGTTTTCTTAGGAGCAAACGCGGAGCCATGCATACTTCCATTGTAAAAAAGGAAAATAAAAAATACCCATGAAATGCAAGAGGCCCTTCAGGTTCTTGGCCAAGGGCCAGTTCTATCCCCCCTGCGGAGCACTGGGTCATTACTGTCTTGCAGGTGCTGTTTGTTTCCTAATCCCGGCTCTACCTGTTTCTCAGTGTCTCAGGTCTTGCTTTGAGTACAGAATATGTTTTATTTTTTCCTCTTCAAGGACCGTGTGTGTGTGTGTGTGTGTGTGTGTGTGTGTGTGCACGCGTGTGATTCATTTTAAAAGCAGTTCATATTCACCATAAAAATATGCCCAGTGCAGAAAAGATAAAGAAGCAGGAACACCCCCCGCCCCCCCTCAGGCTCCTAGTACTTAAGTATTGACTACTGGCAATTCCTATTTCTATCTTGTCTTATTTCTTTGCATTTGATTTCCTTTACATTTTTAATGTAGTTGAATCACATTGTATTTTTCACTCTTGTATCCTGTTCTCTTCCCCTGACATTGTTTCTTAAACAGCTTTCTTTTTTTTTTTTTTAATTTTATTTTTTATAAACATATATTTTTATCCCCAGGGGTACAGGTCTGTGAATCGCCAGGTTTACACACTTCACAGCACTCATCATAGCACATACCCTCTCCAATGTCCATAATCCCACCCCCCCCAACCCCCCTCCCCCCATTAACCCTCAGTTTGTTTTGTGAGATTAAGAGTCACTTATGGTTTGTCTCCCTCCCAATCCCATCTTGTTAAACAGCTTTTTTATCATTCAAGCCAAACAAGAACTCTGTAAACATAATTTTTAATGGCTGACTGACATTCTGTCTTGTAGATAGTTATTGGATAATTTTCAGAGGGAAAATTATGACTCTCTTATAAAGGTAAAATGAGCACGTCAGAGGGTTTATTTCAATCGTGAATGAATGAGGGACCCAGAAAGACCCAGAAAGATGCTGCAATTGGTTCAAAGGGGGAATGAAAAGAACTACACGGATACTGACAATGGGGAAATGCTGGAATGAATTTACAAATAGCTACTGAGCTGTCTGTGAGGTGGTTCCTTCCATCTGACCCAGCCTTTCCCCACCATCCTCCATGGCTCTCACATGGTATTCATAACTGAGAGGAAGACAGGAGTCTAGGCATCTTCCCCCAGAAAACTCCAGGTGCAGTAGGAGGAGCTCCTTTCCTTGCGTGAGGAGAAGTTGCTGGGTGATACCTCAAAGAAGGTGCTCTGAGGGGTAAGGGAGAGAGGACAGAGAAAGCTTCACAGTGGCCGAGAGCTGAAAGATGTGTAGAAGTCAGACAAAGTTCTGTTTTCTAAGAACCACTGCTTAAACTTTCTCTGCATTCTACCACAGAAGTAGCTGTGGGTCTTTACTTCTGGTCCGTTTTGAACAATTAGGGGCTGGGGGTGGAGAGATGGTTCCAGGGACAGAGAAGTACTGATGAAGGTGGGGAGACAGGGGAGAGCTTGGCACTGGGATGAGCTGAGAGGAGCTCCGCCTGACTAGTGCTGGAGTCTGTGAGGAACCCCGGAGTGAGGTGGTGGGATTTGCAGGGTCAAATCATGGAGGGGCTCTGAGGCTTTTAGTACTTTATCCTATGATCAAAATGAGCCTCATTTTCCTTTCCTTTCTTTCTTCTTCTCTCCTCCCCACCTTTTTAAAAAAAAGATTTTATTTATTTATTTGACAAAGAGAGAGAGCACAAGCAGGGGAAGCAGCAGGCAGAGGGAGAGGGAGAAGCAGGCTCCTTGCTGAACTGGGAGCCCCAAACAGGACTGATCCCAGGACCCTGGAATCATGACCTCAGCTGAAGGTAGGTGTTTAACCAGCTGAGCCATCCAGGCATCCCTCATTTTCCTTTCTTGATACCGGAACATTTAAGAAGTCATTTTCTGGGGCTCAGATACGTTATGAAGGGCAATCTGCTTTACTCAATCCATCAATTTAAACGCAAATCTCATCGAAAAATATCCTCACGGAAACAACCAGAATGATGTTTGACCAAATATCTGGACATCCTGTGCCCCAGTTAAGTAGACACGTGAAACTAACCATCACACCAGCTCTGATTTGATTTTTTTTCATTTAGCTTTTTGATCATTCTGGAATTGATTTTGATATATGGTGTAAGGTATGGATCTAAATTGATTTATTTTATACATAACCAACCAACCATCCCAACACTATATTGGTTATTTCTTTCCATTTCCATTCAATTGGGTTTCAGTTCAGTTTGTTTTCTTTCAACAGATGTTCTTCCTTTTTCATGCCTTAAAAATATTATATATTTGTTTCTTTTCTATAAAAATTTTCTAGGCTCATTTACCTCCTCATGGCCAATGCCTTGAAGAAGCAGAGAAATCTCCCTTTATGAAAAAGAAAATGAATAAACAAACAAACAATCCCCCCCACCCCAAATTTAATCTCTGGTAGGGCACCACTCTGCTAGGGCACTCCATCCCTATGAAAAAGACTAGAGCATGCAATACAATATAGCTCTATAATTAGTGACTTCAGTTTGCATGTTCCAGAAAGACAAGGATCAGCATGCCTTTTGGTAGGGACCTCACGGAAGAAGGGTGTTTGGCCTGGAAAAGCAAGTAGTGGGAATCTAGGAGGAACATATGAAGAAAGGTGGAGAATAGATTTGAGGGTGAAAGTTGTAGCCTAAGAACGTGTTTGGGGATCAGTAAAGTTGTCAGGATACTTACTGCCTTCATTTCTGGGTCTGTGAAATGGGTTTTATTTCTCCTGCTCCCTTCTTGATGAGGGGGTGGCATATAGAGGACTGAGAGAACATTTGTGATGTTTCCAGAGTTCTTTAAAGAAAAGCCGAGTGGACTACAAGGCATTTATTCATTAAGTCTGAAAACCTTTCATCCCCCACCCCCCCTCCCCCACCTGGAGACCTTGGTTATAAAGAAATAATGCAATAATTGTGTTGCAACATGTTTTTCCTCTGGTCTGTTTCTTATTCCTCTGGAGTAAGAGGCATGGACATTTAGATCTCAACTGAAGGCATTGATTGGGAGGGTTTCTCCCAGAGTTGGCCCACTTGGAAACTAGGTAATCCAAGCTAGAGGAAAAAGGCACCCCCCACCCCCAGCTTGTTAGCTCACACAACACAAAGCTTTTAACTCAGATCAGAGAGTTCAGTTGGCCTTTACGAGTGAGCCTGTGAGCTGGGGGCTGGAGGCGGTTGAGTTCGGTTGGAAAGGGGATGGCAGGAATGTTCTTGCTTTTCCTCAGTCAAGAGTTTGTTGGGGTGGCAGAAGTGGAGAGGGAGAGGGAAATTTGCCAAAAGGGGAAAGGAGGAGCTGGAGAAGGGTGGAGTGAGCTAGGAACGCACTTGAGAGTTATCAGGAGCTGAGGCCTCCTTTCATGGAAACCTGGCTGTTGGGTTGGTTGATGTGTTTTTCCAAACTCCAAACTCCTGTGATTCGGGACTGTGGCTTTAGTAATTATCCAAGCACTCCTTTGCCCTTGTGCGTAAATAGCCAATTATCTCAAACTGTCAAAAGGGCCCAGAAGTCTCAAATAAGATCAGTTTCCTAAAGTCAGGGAATGAGCTGACCCACTTTTAAAAAGTTCCAGGCATAGATCTGGAGACAGCATGGCTTTGTGTGGGTGTATGGAAGTGAGGGGCAGGAACAGAGTTTCATTTAAAAAAAAAAAAAAAAAAAACGGCTTGAAAGAGATATAATTCCCATACCATACAATTTACCCATTTAAGGTGTCCAATTCACTGGTCTTAGGATACACACAGATTTGTGCAACCATCACCAAAGTCCATTTGAGAACATTTATCGCTTCAAAAAGAAACCCTGTGCCCTTCAGCAACCCTCCCACCCCCAGCTTCCCACCCCACCTCAGGCCTAAACAACCTTGTACTTTCTGCTGCTATAGATTTCCCCATTCTGGACTTTCATATGAATGGAATTCTATAATATATGGTCTTTGATGACTGGCTTTCACTTGGCATAATGTTTTCAAGTTTCATCCATGTTGTAGCATTTGCCAACATTTCATTTCTTTTTATGGTTGAATAATATTCCATTGTATGACTCTGTTTTCTTTTCGTTTACACATTCATCAGTTTATGGACATTCGGGTCATTTCTACCCTTTGGTGATTATAAATTCTGCTCTAAACATCCATGTCAAAGTTTCCACGTGGACATATGTCTTCAGTTCTCTTGAGTATATACCCAGGAATGGAACTGCTGGGTCACATGCTAATTCTAGGTTTATCTCTAGGCAGACTCTACCTAGTTCCTAGGTAGGAACCACCAAACTATTTTCCACAGTGGCTCTATCATTTTATATCCTCACCAGCAATGCAAAAGAATTTCAAGTTCTCCACATCCTCACAAAAACTTGTTATTATTTTAAAAAAGTGTTGTAGTAGATCTCCTTATGGTTATGAAATGGTATCTCATTGTAATTTTGATTTGCATTTCCTTAAGGACCAGTTTTGAGCTAATTTTTGCATATGGTATGGGATAAGGCTCCCACTTTGTTCTTTTGCAAGTGGCTGTCCAGCGTCATTTGTTGAAGAGTGTTCTTCCCCATCTAATGCTTTGGGCACCCTTGTTGTTCCTTTTGACCGTATGTGTATGGGTTTATTTATGGACTCTTATTTTTACTCCATTGGTTTATATGTCTATCTTTGTGCCATAACACACTGTCTTGCTTACTGTTGTTTTGTAGTAAATATTGAAATTGGGAAGTGTGAACCTTACTTTATTCTTTTTCAGGATTGTTTTGACTATTTTGGCCCCTTACAACTCCATATGAATTTTACACTTAACTGATCCATTTCTATACAGAAGTTAGCTGAATGCTGATAGTTTTTTTTTTTTTTAAAGATTTTATTTATTTATTTGTCAGAGAGAGAGAGGGAGAGAGAGCAAGCACAGGCAGACAGAATGGCAGGCAGAGGCAGAGGGAGAAGCAGGCTCCCTGATGAGCAAGGAGCCCGATGTGGGACTCGATCCCAGGACGCTGGGATCATGACCTGAGCCGAAGGCAGCTGCTTAACCAACTGAGCCACCCAGGCGTCCCTGCTGATAGGTTTTTTGTTGAATTTGTAGATCAGTTTGGGGAGTTTTGCCATCTTACCAATGTTAAGTCTACTGATCCATGAACATGGATGTTTTTCCATTCATTTAGATTCTTTAATTTCTTTCAAGACTATTTTGTAGTTTTGGGGGTACCTGGGTGGCTCAGTTGGTTAAGCAACTGCCTTCGGCTCAGGTCATGATCTCGGAGTCCTGGGATCGAGTCTGGCATCGGGCTTCCAGCTCCATGGGGAGTCTGCTTCTCCCTCTGACCTTCTCCCTTCTCATGCTCTTTCTCACTGTCTCTCTCTCTCAAATAAATAAATAAATAAATAAAAATCTTTAAAGAAAAAGACTATTTTGTAGTTTTTAGAATAGAGTATAAATTTTGCATTTCTTTTATTTAGTTTATTCCTAAATATTTTATTCTTTTTGATACTATTGTGAATGCACTTTCATTTAAAAAATTTTTTTTTTGTTAACTAAAACAGATGACAATTTTAATTTCACATTTCACAATAGAAATGAAAATTGCTTTTTTTTTTTTGGTCCCACTACTCCCCTGCAAAAACTATTATCTCTTTGATAAGAAGGGGAAGCAAGTCTTCCTGGTTATCTTGTTAGAAAACACCCAGAGTCACAGGACCATGATCTCCTGGTGAAGTACAACAAGTAATATAAAATGGATATAAAGAAGTTCCCTCTCTTTTTCTGTCTGGTCGTCATTCCTGGCTGATTGGGCACCATCATGGGACAAGCAAGAAGTCTCATCCACTAGGGGTGCAGGCATCATTGGCATGTGACCGTCCATAGGTGGCCTCATTCCAGGAGCAGGTCCCAGTGGCATCATCCCAGGAGGAGGAGGGCCCATCACTGGCATCATGGGAGGGCCCTCCATATGGGACGATGGCATCATACCAAGGCAATGAGGATCTGGAGACTGGCGGGGAGGTGGGATCATTGCCCCTGGAGGAGGAGGAACAAAGAATGCCGTAGGAGGTATCTATCCTTGCTGAAGTGCAGTGGTTGTTTTATTGATCAGGCTCTGAGCCTGCTCTTCCATGCATTTCTGATAGCAGTCTTTCACATTCTTTTTGTGTTTCCTACTACTACAGTGTATCTTTCTCACAGATGGAGAGTCATGGGTGAAGTACGTGTTGCAGTAGTCACAATGAAACCTAGGCATGTTGCTCTGCAGGCCATTGGCTATTCTGTCCCTGATTTGTTTTCTTAATTTGGCTTTCGGATTATTCATTGAAAGTGGGTAGAAATACAACTGATTTTTTGCATTTTGATTTTGTATCCTGCAATCTTGCTGACCTAGTTTAGTAGTTCTAATACTATTTTTTAGTGGATTTCTTAAGATTTTTTAATATTCAAGATCACATCATTTGTGAATAGAGATAGTTTTACTTCTTCCTTTTAGTCTGGACACTTTTTATTTCTTTTTCTTACCCTTTGTCCTAAGGAATGGTCTTAAGAGTTTGGAAAGACTAAAATGTACCAGACCAGTCTCTGGGGAGGACCTTGAAAGTGTTCCCACTGTATGCTCAGCATCCTACTTGGTGATCGTTTGTATCCATTTATTGAAAACAAAATAAAACATATATGGAACATTCATGGTGCCCTAAAAGTCTAATGGGAATGTTCTTCTCATTCTTCCCCTTTTGGGCTAAATGTTTCCTTTTCAGTGCAGACTTACTGAGACCTTCTTTTTGACATATTTTCTAGGTATCTAAGATATAGTACTGAACAGGAGTGGCCAACACTTAGCTCAAACATCTATCTCAAAAATCAGGGAGAAAGACAGGCCAAACTGATAATTGTACACTCAGGAAGTGTATAATTTACAATTTATGGAAGGGATGTACAGAGTGATATGGGAGCATAGGAAAGGGGAAAGGGAAAAAGATTCTCAGTGGAAGCAGACTGGATGGGGACATCTTGAAAAGTAGGCAAGGGACACAAGTGTGTTTCGGATACACAAAGCCCCAACTGGCCCTCCACCAGGACCACTTCTCCAGTGACTTTTCCCTCTCTATTTGATTAGTGTGCAAATAGGAGTGTGTAGACTCTCAGTGCGAGTCCTCTAAGGACCCTGGAGGAATGAGTAAGTCTAAGGAAGGAGAAATAGGAAGAATGGTTAAGGCCAACCAGGAATCATAACTAGGACTTCCTCATGGCTTCTTGAGAAAAATTACTCATCCTGTTATCCTTCTCTTCTGAGAAACCCTCTTCCCTTGTTCTGTCATATGACTTTGTTCTCTTGCATTCTGCGCTACTCAGGGCAAAGGGTCTCAGTTCAAATCCTGCCTCAGGTAGCCACAAATGTTTACTTTCTTCAGTTGAATAGGCCACAAATGTACCATCAAAACGCCTGATGATAGGTGACCAACCATATTGGTTTGCTTGAGGGTATCTCAGTTTTACCACGGAAAGTCCTGCATCCTGGGAAACCTCTCAGTCCCAGGCAAACTGGAATGGTTAATCACTCTCTCAGTATCTCTAGACGGGAGCAATCTTCAAAGGAGTTTCATTCAGCATCGGAAACCAAAGTTTTTAATGCACCTGGGAGGTACTTTCATCTATTGATGATTAGTTAAGACTCTGAGGTTAAGACCCAAGATAGCCTTTCAGTTCTGCCAGTTACAGTTTCTGGGCTTTCAGCCAGTTATCTGCCATTCTGAGCCTCACTTTTCACATCGGTGGAACTATGGGAATGACACTAATTGCATAGGACTGTTGAGAATTTATTGAGAGAATTCCTGCAAAGTGCTCGGCATAGGCTCTGGAGCACTGTAAGGGATCGATAAAAATCAATACTCTTGTTCAGAGATCAGCAAACTGATGATAGTGGACCAAATCCAATCAGCCTCCTATTATTATAAATAAAGTTTCATTGGTGCCCCATCCATGTTTTCACACATTGTCTATGACTCCTTTCAAACTATAAAGGCAAAGTTGAGTAGTTGCACTGGCTGCAAAGCTTAAAATAGTTTCTGGTCCTTTATAGAAAGAGTTTGCAGGGGCACCTGGGTGGCTCAGTGGGTTAAAGCCTCTGCCTTCAGCTCGGGTCATGATCCCAGAGTCCTGGGATTGAGCCCCACATTGGGCTGTCTGCCTGACAGGGAGCCTGCTTCCTCCTCTCTCTCTGCCTGCCTCTCTGCCTACTTGTGATCTCTGTCTGTCAAATAAATAAATAAAATCTTAAAAAAAAAAAGAAAGAGTTTGCAGATACCTACTCCTACTAATATTACCAAGTACAGTTGAAGGAGTCCTGACTCAAAGCAGGAAGCCTGGGGCTCCAGTCTGATAGGCATTAGCTCCGTGACTTTGGGTAGAGCACTCGACTCCTCAGTGATCAAGTGATCAAGTGTCTTTGCCTGTGAAACAAGTCGATGATGTATGAGGCCTAACCATGTGACCAAACATCCGGGACCTATGTTTTGAACCTCTGAGATGCTTATGGAAAGAATTCTGTGGAAGATGGGTGACGTGTGCAGTGAATTCTGGCTTTGATGCCTCTTTCTTGAATTCCCAGATTTGATGAGGTGTTCCCTTCCTGAGCTGTGCCCTTTACAGTAAGTCCCAGCGGTCTTGAGAAGAAGGCAGGATGAACTAGCTCATCCAACACGCCTGAAAGTCTCTGTTAGTGGCTCTGGAGAAGTCAGGGCTGTGTCCTACCCCACCAGGGAGCCTGGTTTCTGGTGTGAGGAAGAATGAATCACAACCCACTCCACCTGATCTCCCTGCCTATGGGGGTTTGTGGAGAGTAACCCTTACTTGTTCATGATAATTTTTGAATGACTCTGAGCCACCTCAGAGGTCTGTCTCTACTCTCCTGAAAGTGCTGATTTCAGAATGATGTCCTCTGGTTTCATAACTGGACAAAATGCACATGAACAGATAGGGAGAGGGAGGAAGGGAGAGAGAGAGAGAGAGAGAAAGAAAGAGAGAACAGGCTTTCAAGAGTTTTCCATATTTAATTAGCCATTACATAGAAACCTCCCACTAGGGGTTTGGCGGGGGTAGGAAAAGAATAAATGAAACAAGATGGGATTGGGAGGGAGACAAACCATAAGTGACTCTTAATCTCAAAAAACAAACTGAGGGTTGCTGGGGGGAGGGGGGTCGGGAGAGGGGGGTGGGGTTATGGACATCAGGGAGGGTATGTGCTATGGTGAGTGCTGTGAAGTGTGTAAACCTGGCGATTCATAGACCTGTACCCCTGGGGCTAA
>NW_019154102.1:20962864-21106383 GCF_002288905.1 Enhydra lutris kenyoni
AGGGGGTAGGAAAAGAATAAATGAAACAAGATGGGATTGGGAGGGAGACAAACCATAAGTGACTCTTAATCTCAAAAAACAAACTGAGGGTTGCTGGGGGGAGGGGGGTCGGGAGAGGGGGGTGGGGTTATGGACATCAGGGAGGGTATGTGCTATGGTGAGTGCTGTGAAGTGTGTAAACCTGGCGATTCATAGACCTGTACCCCTGGGGCTAATAATACATTATATGTTTATAAAAAAAATTAAAAAAAATTTAAAAAAAGGAGGTAAAAGACAATAAAAGGTTTTGTTAAAGGGGGAAAAAAAAAACCCAAAACCCCTCCCACTAACTCTTCAGATGTCATTCCATTTTATAAAGAAATCTCTTTCTCCCCATTTCCCCCCATTCCAGATTCTTTCCTTCATTTGTCTCCCTAAGCACCAGTTTAAGTCCTTCTCCTTTGAGAACCTTTTCTGGCTAACACAGGTCTCCCATCCCTCCCTTTTCTGTGTGGTTGGAGACTCTACCCAGCACTACCCCACACCTGGTCTGGATTGCTTTCCTGAGGGTTCTAAGGGCATTAATCTCCTCTTCCCAGAAGGACTGTCATTTCCACAAGGGGAGGGCAGGGCTGTGCTGTCTACCTCATCGGCATACCCTGCGGGTTTGGGCTGGCATTGGGCACAGCAGGAGGTGGGGGCCTGGTAGAAGGTTCTCCTCACCTGCCTCCAGCCAGTGACAGGGCTGGGACTTCCCATCTCATCCAGGCTCTGGAGGCCACATTTAAACCTCTCTTACACCCAGATCTCTTTTTTGACTTGTTATCCTCATAGATGGGTTGATTTCATCCTGCCCTGCTCTTTCCTTAAGGCTGTGGTATGTCAGGGCTGGACTTTTTCCCTGATTAGGATAACGACATCAGGGTTTGGCTGGTGGCAGCCTTTCCCTAGTGAATAAAGAAACAAACTATATTGTCACCACAAATGAGTGCTTATCTGCCTTGTCCTCTTCTTGCAGAATAATTAACATCTGTTGCTAGGAAAGCCATGAGCGTCATGGGGACGTCTAATTGCATTAACATACTGGAACTCTTTTGATTCTCTTTATTTTGGTGTCACCTGGTATTGTGATTATATGGGGGGGGGGACTAACACTTTCTATTGTTTTTTTTCCTATTATTTCTAAGTTTATTTGAGAGAAAGAGAGCGCACGTGAATGCGGGGGAAGAACAGAGGAGAGGGATAAGCAGACTCCTGACATGCATGAAGCCAGATGCAGGGCTCGATCTCACAACCCTGAGATCATGACCTGAGATGTAATCAGGGGTCAGATGCTCAACCGACTGAGCCACCTAGGCACCCCAAACCCTTCTCTTTAAACTAACGTGGATATGAATTATTTCTAGCAGAAAAAAACACACATTCAAGATACAGGGTGGGTTCATGTCCCGCACTTTCCTGGGCAGCCTGTGGGGTGGCCCTTGGGAATCTGGCTGCAGGGGAATGAAGGCCCGATGGACATTCCTGGGAGGTGTGGGACAAACCAGTGAGGTTCACTCATTCACTCACTTTTCGTTGTGCCTCTGCTAAGAACTAACAAACGAGAAGACAGCATTCTCCAACTGCATGATTTGTTTCCCACACACGGACTCTGGATTTTCTAGTTTTCCAGTTCCTAAAGAGCACACACCTGGTTAACCAGTCTTCCTGAGAATTCACGTGGAGCTGGACACTGAGAGGAAAAATTCATGTTCTACAAAGAAAAACACATCTGAGGTGTCAGGCATGAGGAACAATTTGCTATTCCCTGAACATGGTGCGCTTTCCATGAGGGCAGTGCTTTGTGCCGGGCCCATAAAAAGCCCCAGGGACTGGGGCTGAATCATCAATGAGAAGCCAAGGGGCCAGCAGGCTCTGGGCAGGGCAGTCACCTTACCTAATCTGGGGGTATCCCCTATGACTGGCCTGCCCCTCCGACCTGTGAAGGAAAGCACTGAAACTACCAGGGAGCATGAATACGAAGGGTTTGGGTGTCTTTTGGCATTTTGCTTTGTGTCCAGTGTTATCCACTCTTTCTGACACATGTGGGCCAAAGGGCTATTTGGTTTTGGGTCATCAAGAAACCAAAGTTTCATCTTAGAGAGACCTGCATGTTTGTAGGTAGACAGGCTCATTTGTAAATGGTGTCCCAAATAGAGGGCAGTCTCAGAATTCTAGCCTCTAGAACTGTGAGGAAACAAATTTCTGTTGTTTAAGACATCTAGTCTGTGGTATTGGTTACAGCAGCCCTAGGAAACGAATACACTGGCTCTGGTGCTCCTCATTTTTCTAGTAACTATGAGTTTCTCAACCAATTCTAGGTGTTCTGCGGGACTTCTCTTTTGCAGTTCTCAGTGAGCTTTCAAAGGATGTTTTCCTTCCTGCCCATCAGTTTTTTTCCCCCTTAATTATTGAAGTACAATCAACATACAATGTTATATTAGTTTTAGGTGTACAACATAGTGATTCGACAATTCTATAAATTACTCAATGCTCACCACGATATATATACTCACCATCTGTCACAAAACAACATTATTACAATATTACTGACTATATTCCCTAAATGTTATTCTTTTCATCTCTGTGATTTATTTATTTTATAACTAGAAGTTTATGCCTCCTACTCCCCTTTACTTCACCCCCACCCACCTCCCCTCTGGCAACCATCTGTTCTCTGTATTTGTGTTTTTTGGGGGGCGCCTGGGTGGCTCATTAGGTTAAATGTCCGACTCTTGATTTGGACTCAAGTCATGGTCTCAGGGTCATGAGATCGAGTCCCATGGCCGGCTCTGAGCTGGGCATGGAGCCTACTTGGGTTTTTTTCTCTCCTTCTCCCTCTGGCCCTCATCTGCTGCTCATGCTGTCTCTGTCTTTAAAAAAAAAAATATTTTTTTCTTTGTTATTGCTTGTTCATTTTTTCTTTTTTAGATTCCACATATAACTGAAATCTTGTCTCATCCATCAAAATTTTTTTTTAAAGATTTTATTTATTTATTTGACAGACGGAGATCACAGAGAAGCAGGCAGAGAGAGAGAGGACGAAGCAGGCTCCCCGCTGAGCAGAGGTCCCGATGCGGGGCTCGATCCCAGAACCCTGGGATCACAACCCAAGCCGAAGGCAGAGGCTTTAACCCACTGAGCCACACAGGTGCCCCCAAAAATTTTTTTAAAAAGAGATTTAATTTATTTATTTGAGAAAGAGAGACAGAGAGCAGGAGCAAGGGGAGGAACAGAGAGGGAGGGAGAGGGACAGACAGGGAGACTCTGCCCTGAGCACGGAGCCCAACTAGGGGCTCAATCTCATGACCCAAAGATCATGACCTGAGCTGAAACCAAGAGTCTGACACTTAACCGAATGAGCCACCCAGGCACCTCAACGCCTATCAAATTTTAAGACAGAGTTTTACCCCACTTTTTTATTCTTTGCATTCTTTTCCTCCTGGTGTGCTGGGAAAACCTGGGATCAGAAGTTAAGAGACTGAAGCCAAGAACATTGTTATCAAGCTGTGTGATCTTGGGGAGGTCACAAAAGCTCCTGGTCCTCAGACTCCTGGCCTTTAAAAACAGTGGTGGGACGGGAGCTCCCTGAAGCCCCTCCCCAGCTCTGACAGATACTCCCAAGTCTGAGAGGTCTCGCTGGACACTCTAGTGAGCTCTGTCTTTTCTCACATTGCTGAATTTTTCCCATTCGTAAAGTAGCTAGGCTGTTCCTTCTTGCTAATATCTGTAAGGCAGTCCAACAGCAAGAAAGAGGCCAACCTCTCAGAGCTCACAGGTGCTAGTGAGAAAACCAGGAAGCATAGTTCCAATTCTGGGAGTAGACCTGAAATTCTAGAGCTGTCAGTTAAATTCCCAGTACTTCCTCTGACTTCCTTTGTTCAATGAGACAAGTTAATAAATTACTTTTTGTTTCAACATAGGCGGTGGTTGAGGTTAAATGTTCCCTGGAAAACTGGGTGATCACAGAGATGTAAAATCGTGCAAAAATGAATTGATGAGCAGCCAGTCCCGTGAAGCTGGCACCAATTCCCGGGAAGCCTTGATCTTTTGGCAGTATGGCTCAGCCTATGGTTGGGTGTTGAGTCTGGGTCCAAACAGAGTATGGATCTTTCTCCTTTTCCCATTCCATTTGCAGCCACTCAATCCAGCCTTGAACGCTTTGTCAGCTTACCCACTGTACTGGGTATGGGCTCATGTGTCATTCTGGCGCACTCCTGGAGCCCATCCTAGGATTTGTTCACCTGAAATCGGAGGCCACTAACCATTTTCCCAATGAGTGCCCAGTGGCTTCATGTTTTGCTGTGTGCCCCTTTTTAATTCTGTTTAGCTCAATGCAGCTTCACAAATTTAAGTACTTCCTGATGTATTCAGAACCGTAAGAATACACAGTGTCACATACAGAAGGACTACACCACCCAGTCCTGGACTCCAGGGAGCTTACGATTTTCCCAGGAAGATAAGATATGTACATGAAACAATCTGAGAATAGTCAAGAGGAAATAGCTATTGTCCCCGTTGGGCTGAATAGAGGCTCGAGTGCTCAAATGGAGAACTGAGTCATAAGTTCCAGGACTGGTGAGAAAGGAGAGAAACTGGAGATGGCTGCAATTTTAGGGAAGAGAAAATGTGAGCCTTGATCTGTTCTTGGCATTTTCGGAATGAGACCAGTTCATATGCGTGATACCAGTTCATATGGGCATTTCAAGCCCTGGAGGATCAGAAGGATCCCTGAGACTGATGGAAGTGAGATGTTGGGTTAAGAGAGAGGGATCTTAGGAGAGGTAAGAATTAGTAAAGAGAAGGGCCAGTGATGGAAAGTGGATTTGAAGGAACAGCCTGTTTAATTTGGACTGTGCGAGATGGTTTCCAAGCAAACACCCCTCCCCTTTCTCCATCCCATACCTTCTTCGCTTTCCAGACCCTGATGTCATGACTCAGCACAGCTGCAGTTATGTATCTTTTCCCTTCCGCCCGAACCCCCTCAGCTAAAGTACCACTTTCTTGGCACCCAAAATGGAGTGCATCGCCAATGGAACAGATGAAAAATTGATTTTGGACTATCAGCCGTGATGGAAAGCTAAGGGCTACTGCATGGCTTTCTCTGAGTTGGCCACTAAAAAATGGGGTGGGCTGGGCCTTCTGAGAGGGTGGAATTTGCAAAAATCTTTTCTAGGGGCACCTGGGTGGCTCAGTAGGTTAAAGCCTCTGCCTTCGGCTCAGGTCATGATCCTGGTGTCCTGGGATCAAGCCCCGCATAGGGATCTCTGCTTGGCGGGGAGTCTGCTTCCTCCTCTCTCTCTCTCTGCCTGCCTCTCTGCCTACTTGTGATCTCTGTCAAATAAATAAATAAAATCTTAAAAAAAAATCTTTTCTAAAAAATGGGCACTGGGAGACTTCCATCCTTTCTAAATCAGTCTGGACTCTGACCCCTTTTAGATAGAGTTCCGGGTCCATTTCCGTCCTGTGGAACAGGCACGGCATGGTGGTGGGAGTTAATGGGATGGTTTACCCGGGAAGGTCTGAGGGCTCCAGGGAAGAGGGAGATGCTGGATGAGGCAAGGGTTCCCTCCAAGCTATTATAGGAAAACACAAAACTACCACGAGAGAACAGATTTTCTTTTTCACCCTGACAGGTCAACTACTTTCTTGGAGCAGGCCAGGAGCCATTGGTAACAGGTTACTTTGTTATTTAAAATATCATCAAGAAGAATTGGGGTGGGCTTTGGTCTTTCCTAGGTGGAGGAATGGATATATGACCTAATGAGGGTTTAAGGTGATTAGTATCATTGTTTCAGGGGCCTTGGAAATGGTACTTTCCTGGAGGGCAGGAACATTCCTATAAATTAATTCTCATATCCCCATCTCCTCTCAAGGCAAGTGAGAGAGGGGGATGGCAGACTCACATAGAGAGAAGACCATAAGTAGACAGGAAACACAATTTCCTTCTACTGTGCTGCTTCAATCTGCATTATTCTTTGGCAGTTAAGGGTTGGCATGGCCGGTTACCCCTTTAGCTCTGGTCTGACTGTGATAGCACACCACAGAGAGATGACCTTTGTGGCCCAGGCAACTCAGAAAGGTCATTTTGCTGCTTGCCAGTAAATAACTGAATGATCTGGGTCTGATAGAATTTGGGCTAGATGTCCTTTCTTGTGAAGTTTTGATATAAGAGGAAAAAACAGACGATTCACTGATTTTATTACCTTGTGGGAGGCAGTATATTGTGGTGGTTAAGAGCATGGGCTTTGGATTCACTTGACTCATAACTTGCGTCCCTTGCTTAAGAGCTATATGCCCTAGACCAAGTTCCTTACCTTCTCCAAGCCTCAGTTTCTTCATCAGTAAAACAGGGACAATAATCCTATCTAAATAATAGGTCTAAAAGTTGTTTAAGAACTCAATGAGTAATATATGCGTGGCACACGGTGATACAACTGGTAAATGATAGCCAGTGGTAGTGATTATTACTTATAGAAGATTTGGATAGGAAAGCTATTTGGTGGATTCAGTGAGATGGGCCATTTGGCAAGGAAGTTCATTATAATACTCGTTATTAAAAACAAACAAATAGGGTCACCTGGGTGGCTCAGTCGGTTAAGTGTCTGACTCTTGATCTCAGCTCAGGTCTTGATCTCGGGGCCATGAGTTCAAGCCCGTCAGGGGCTCCACACTGGGCATGAAGCCTGCTTAAAAAAAATTAAAAACAAACAAATAAATGTCCAAGACACTGGGAAGAGATATAAATAGGACAGATGCCCTTGACCTCTTCTATGACCACATGGCAATAACTTTTGACCACCGAGCAGCTGACTGAGACTGACTACCTGGCTTTCCCTGCCCCATGATCTATGAGAGTACAGTACGCTTTGTCTTGCCGGTGGCTAACATAATAGATCTGAGTTGGAAACTAAATATATCAATGCAAAGAATATTTACTGATCTGCTGCTGCATGCCAGAGCTGGGGATCTAGCAGTGGTCAATGTCCTTGACCCCATGGCACATACATAGATGTACCTACATGTAAGCAATTGACAAGGTCATTTCTGATAGTAATAAGGGCTATGGGAACATGGTTTCCTCCAGACGCATATGTTAGAGGCTTTGTCAGAACAAAGACTTGAATGTGGCTTTCAAGAACACCAAGGCTGATTCCACTGTGCCTACCTATGCACACTTAGGACTCGAGGGCAAAGCTTCTCACTCGGGAGACATAAGGGCCCCCAGGTCCTCTGAAATACAAAGCTCCACTCAGTGTGGGAGAGCCTTGGAAAATCCTTCTTCCCTCCTCCTGGAATTATGTTAATAGGTCTTACATCCTAAAAGGTCCCTTTGCAATAAAATTCATGTTTTCAACCAACTCAGTACTTTCCTGTCTCTCCCATTTGCACAGATCTCTGTTATATGGAAGTTTAAAAAAATGTGTCGAGTCCTCGGGATTACATGTTTCTGAGTAAAACAGAAATATGTTCCCTTTTTTATCCTCCATACAGAAAGTATCTCTGGAAACATATACCAACCATTGCCAAATGCCTGGGAGTCAGGAAAAGTAATACCTGCCAAACCTTTAAAGTTGGATTTTCATCCAAAGTGAAAATTAAGGAGTTGGCTCTCTTGCACTTTGGATCAATGACACAGGAAGCTGAGCGGGCCCTGAACTAGAGGTCAAGGGAGCCCAAGTTCTCTGGAAGTTATTAGTCATGTTACAACAGTCATGTTACATTGGTCAAACTGCTGCATATCTCTGGGGCTGTCTCCTCATCTGTCAAGTGGGACAATTCAAGAGTTGTCTTGGGGGTACGATAAGGTAATGCATCTATTCGCATGATCCATCCAATACCCTGCTTTCTTTGTTTCTTGACCTGACCCTCCAAAAATCTCTTTCTGCAACCCAGCTCAGCCTTCTACTCTCTTGGTTACACCCTAGGTCACTGTCGCCAGCAACTGCTCTTATCTCTAAAATTTGGTTTCAAGGATTCCCTCCTCTGAGAATGATCTGGTCTTCTTCTGCTTCCTTGGCACCTACACTGAAGAATTCCCTGATCCCCTCCGGCCACCCATCCCCTGCCCCTACACCGCTGTCATTCCTCTCACCCTTTGGCCTCACTCCCTTTCTTGTCCACTCTGGAATCAGTGCTTGATTGTAACCACTCCCCCTTTTCCCTGTTACATTTTCTTGGCATAATCAGAGATGTAGTTGAACCCAACTATTCACGTCGTTGCAGCTGACCTTAGTTGGGGAAAATCACACAATGAGGCTATTTTTTTTTTCCCCCATTTAAATGTCACGACCCCTTACCTTAAATAAGCATTCACCACAGCCTAGCTACCCCATTATGTTTCCCTAGTGAGGTTGCTTTGAGATTCATCCAAGTGCCCATTTTATACTCTCTTCTCCTTTTTTTTTTTTTTTAAAGATTTTATTTATTTGACAGACAGAGCTCACAAGTAGGCAGAGGGAGAGGAGGAAACAGGCTCCCTGCGGAGCAGAGAGCCTGATATGGAGCTCGATCCCAGGACCCTGGGACCATGACCTGAGCCGAAGGCAGAGGCTTAACCCACTGAGCCACCCAGGCGCCCCTCTCTTCTCCGTTCTTAAAACTCCTGTCTTCCCCTGCCTGCCACTGCTGATGAATCTTACCCCCAATTCAAAGAGAGCTGAAGGATTTGGACAGAAACCCCAACATCTTTCTGCCATCCAATCTGCCAGCCTCTCCATGCCTGTATTCACATTCTCTGTCTTATTCTCATCAAGGAGGGAAATCTGCCCAGAATTCCTCCCCTTCTCAGCAACTTCACTCCTGTGATTAATTCACCTTCTTTCACACATCCGTCTTCTCTCTCCTGGATCCATTTCCCCACGTATAAAATTGCCATAGTATCTCCCACCTTAACACAAAACAGAATATGTTCACTTTTGACCCTCATCCTCCTGCCATGCCAATTCTTTGGTCCCTGTCTGTGAAAACCTTCTAGAGAGCTGTCTACACTCCAAGCCTTCACTCGGTCACCTCACATTCACCCTTCAGGCCACCCCTGTCTGGATTCTTCTTCTCATTGTTCCACTGAAACAGCTCTGTCTGGGTCACCGGTAACCTCTGTGCTCTTTTGTCGTCCTCTTACCAGACTGTTTATCAGCATTCAACAGGATTACTTCCCTCCTCTTCCTGGAAACAGTCACCCTGTTTAGGTTCCCTGATGTGCCCTCTTCTGGTTTGCTTTTAAAACTTCTGGGAACCCTGGGGCGCCTGGGTGGCTCAGTGGGTTAAGCCGCTGCCTTCGGCTCAGGTCATGATCTCAGGATCCTGGGATCGAGTCCCGCGTCGGGCTCTCTGCTCAGCAGGGAGCCTGCTTCCCTCTCTCTCTCTCTCTCTCTGCCTGCCTCTCCGTCTACTTGTGATCTCTCTCTGTCAAATAAATAAATAAAATCTTAAAAAAAAAAACAAAACTTCTGGGAACCCCTTCCCTGTTCCCTTGGTCTCATCTGTCTCTTATCCAGTGTCACCAACATGCTGATGACTCCCTAATTAATATCTTCAGCTTTGACTTCTTCTTCATTGAACTCGATTTGAATATATAAACACACACGAGACGTCTTCACCATGATATCCATAAGCCATCGCAAATGTTACCCTTCTAGAACAGAACTGAGGACTCCTCCTAAAACTGGTTCTTCTCCAACATTTCCTACTTTGGATTAATTTGGCTGTGTCTTCCCCTCGTCTGTGCGATCCTTTGGGGTGCTTCTTCATCGTTATATTTTAAAAATCCTCAGTGTGTGGTAAGTTTTGGTGCTCAGTATCATATCTGTTGAGTGAGGGAACGAAGGAAAGAAGGCATGTGGTTCAGCTTCAACTCCATGCCAAGGAGAAGGTAGGTCTCTGGTTTCATGAGAAGGATATTCATTCATACTGTCCCTGGGTGAGGCAGAGACCAGGCTCTCATTTGTCCCCTCTGAGGTGGAGGAAAGTAAGTGAGTGAGTGGCAGTCAGGGTGAGATGCTGTGTTTACTCTGTTACATGAGGAGATCTCTGGTGGCAAGGGCTCCTCAGCCAGGAAACCCGTAGAATGCACCGGCACACAGGTAAAGTCACTTGACTGGGCACCTGGAAAAATGGGTTAACCACAGCTTGCTTCGCCATGTCTTCTTGCCTGGCTCCACCATCGTGTGGAGCTCCTGTGCTGTTCCCCAAACACCTGCCTAAGGGTGGTGATGGTGTGTGCTTGGAGAAAGCTCCAGAGACCAGGCCTGATTTTGGCAAACAAGTCTCTAGTGGTGGTTCTCAAACTTGACCACACTTTGCGATCAACTGGGAGCTTTTGAAAGACACGGATACCTAGGCCTATCCCGGAGATTTTGCTTTAGCTGGTCTGGTTTGGGACTGTCATGGGTATTTTTAAAAAGCTCTCCTGGGCCCATCCCGGAGATTTTGCTTTAGCTGGTCTGGTTTGGGACTGTCATGGGTATTTTTAAAAAGCTCTGAGGTGATTCCAATGTGCAGCCAGTCTGAGAACCTGTTCTAAATGGATTAGATGGAATGTTCCTTTCTTGCTCAGAGGGGAAGGAAGAGCCTTGTGTGCAAAGGGACAGAGGGCTGGCTGCTCTGGAGGTTTTAGGCATGGTGCTCTAACCCCGCCCCTCCCCGCACCTCTGGTGCTTGGAGGCCCCATCAGGACTTTTCCTCCAGGACAGGGGTCAGGACACTTTTCATGCCAAGGCCCAGACAGTAAATATGTTAGGTTTCAGGGGCCATTTGGTCTGAGTCACAGCTACTTAATTTTGCTATTGTAGTGGGAAAACAGCCATATGCAATATGTAAATGCGTGAGCACAGCTGTGTTCCATAAAACTTCATTTATGGACACTGGAATTTGCATTTCGTACAACTTTCGCATGTCATGAAATAGTCTTCTTTTGTTTTTTCTTTTTCAGCCATTAAAAAAATGTGAAAACCATTCTTAGTGTGTGCACCTATATGCAAAAAAGTAGTGGCCTGGATTTAGCCTTCTAGTTCTCTGCTCTGAGAGATGAGAGGCAGCCATTCTTCCCAGCTTGATAAATGGCAATATGCCTTCCCACTTTCTTCTTTTCCCCTCTTTGACTCTCTGGGCTTTCCCATGTCTCCATTGGTAATGATCAGCAAGCCAGCTCTTCCTGTTAGGAGTGTCAGTCAAGAGAGGAATCCTATTTTATCTACCTATGCATTTCATCCCGAACAAGAGCTCAAGTGTATTCAAGCAGGTGATCTTTAGAAAAGATAAGGCTTAGGTTTTTAGCTCTTTGAGTCATGCATTTTCTCCAAAGAGCTGAGGACATTGTAGCAAGAACTTTGAACAGACACTCTTCCTTATGGAATCCTCACAGGAAGGAGGAAGCAACAAGAGAGAAGTTTTAAGTGCTGCGTGTGAGAGAGAGTAACTAGAGTCTCGTTGTCTCATTGGTTAATCCTATTTTCCCCAACCAGATTTAGCGTTTGCAGCAGACACCGTTGGGTGATGCCTATGTCCTACTTCTTCCTGTCCACATTCCATGTCTTCAGAGGGGCCCCATGTCCAGCTCCACAGGGTAAACCAGAAGTAGCCTAAGTCAAGAAATAGATACCAAAGAAATAGTCTCTTTTCTCCTTCTGGTCGTTGTCTTGGATGCCTGTTGATACCTGCATGTTGATGCCTGGAACTCTGGCAGCTATTTTGGGACCATGAGGGGGGTTGGTCTGAGTAGGACCCCCCCACCAAGGATGATAGAGCAGAAAGGTGGAAGCAACCTGGATCTCCGAAGACATTGTTGTGCCACTGAATGAATCAGCCCTGGAGCTTCCCTGTGCTGGACTCCTTGTTGTGTAAGCTAAATTTTCCTATTGTTTGAAGTCTTTTTAAATAGGGTTATCTATTTCTTACAGCTGAAAACATTAAAACTCATAGAGAGGTCTGGAATGATACATTCTCCCCAGCATCCAATACTGGGCACATAATGGGTCCCTAGCTGACTGATTAAGGGAACCACTTACAAGGCATGCAATCCAATTATTATCTAGCAAAACAACTTTTTATATAGAAGTCACTCTCCAAAAGGGTTGCCCTCTTCCAGCATCTCTGGCAGGAAAGCTATCTGCAGTTTATTTTACTTGAAGTCTTAGTGACATATAATAATAATGAGGGGACCCCAAGCCCATTTCAGCTGAAGAGCATATAGACTATGAACTGAACCAGGCTGGTAACTAAGGATTTGTTGGTGAATGCAGCATCTTC
This sequence comes from Enhydra lutris kenyoni, assembly GCF_002288905.1. NCBI lineage: Eukaryota > Metazoa > Chordata > Mammalia > Carnivora > Mustelidae > Enhydra > Enhydra lutris. Next base: position 20,975,132 of record NW_019154102.1, read on the forward strand.
TGAGAATCCCATGACTCTCAGAGAAGGACTGATAAAAGCAACACACAATGGATCAGTTGGATATTTGCAGTCACCTTGGTAACAGCAGGTTCTACCTTACAGTTTGAGATACGGTTGCATTCCCATTGCTTTGGCTGCCTAACAAATTACTCCAAAACTTAGTGATGTAAACTACCATTTATTACGATCACAGATTTTGTGAGTAAGGAACTCCGGGCACAGAGGGGCTGACTCACCTCGGTCGGGGACCTTTAAGCCTGGGGCTAGAATCATTTGAAACATCGCTTGCTTGCCCACTCACAGGCCTGGTGGTTGCTGCTGGGAAGATTCAAGGATCTGGTTCCTCTAACTTCTCTGTCATTATGGTCTATCTGGTCTCTCCAGTAGGGCAGCGTCAGGGTAACGGGACTTCTTACACATCGGCTCAAGACTCCAAGGTATAGGTCTGGGGAGAGAGAGCGAGCCAGATGGAAATCATGGTGACTTTTACGACCTAGCCTCCAAGGTTATGTAGCATCAATCCACCCCATTCTATTGCTCAAGGAGTTCAAAGATCTGCCCAAGTTCAAGGGCAGGGAATACAGACTCCATTTCTTTTATTTTTTTATTTTTTATTTATTTTTATTTTTTTATAAACATATAATGTATTTTTATCCCCAGGGGTACAGGTCTGTGAATCGCCAGGTTTACACACTTCACAGCACTTACCATAGCACATACCCTCCCCAATGTCCCTAACGCCACCCCTCGCTCCCTCCCCGCCCCCGGCAACCCTCATTTTGTTTTGTGAGATTAAGAGTCACTTATGGTTTGTCTCAGACTCCATTTCTTGATGGAAGAGTGTCAAGATTATACTCCATTGTAAGAAGAATATGTGGGATGGGATATGAACTGGTTCATGGGCCTGTGGGGATTCCGGGAGGTGAAGGCCTGCCCTACAGCTGATACCTCTGCCAGTTTGCCTCCATATAATGAGACGCCTGCTCTCAAACTGGTTTGTCCCCAGTGGAGCTTGGATGGGTTCACAATAATTTGCTGAGAAAGTTCCTTCAGGTTCTTGCCTCGGAGAAAGGGATGCAGATCTCTGTAGCTCAAGAGAGTTCAGGCTGAAGTCAAACCCAGAGGAAGCCCTAGGTGCTTGGGGACTGGAATCTTCTGTCTTTGAGCTGTTGCCACAGATTCGAGTGGTTGTTAAGAGGCCAAAATATGAGTCAACAGGCTGATGCTGCCCGTGCAGGCATTTTTAGAGTTTATGAAGCTCTTCAAGCTGTATGTTTTATTGACATATCGTTTTAAGCAAACATTTGAAGTTCATTTCAGCTCACTAAGCAACCAATCAGTTACTGGAAACCCACAGAGATGAGAGGAAGAGGAAGCTGCCAGGTAGAGGAAGCCAAATGGTGGGGTGGTGAGAGTGGGGCTGGAGACAGGGAGGGGTAAGGCAGGTGGCCGAGGCAGGGGACTGTCTCAGTGTGCTTCTAGGAGGTTGGTGCAGAACCTGACCGTGCTTCCCATGGGGAGCAGAGAGCAGAAATGCAAACAGATCACACCCAAGTCAAAACAATGATGTTAGAGAGAAAAAGCTGTGTGTCTTGAATAAAGAGGAAAAGGAATCTCTCCTTTCTTTCTTTCTTTTTTTTTATTATTTAGATTCAATTAGCCAACATATAGTCCATTGTTAGTAGAGTTTAGTAATTCATCTGTTGCCTATAACACCCAGGGCTCATCACATCACGTGCCTTCCTAATGCCCATCACCCAGTCACCCCATCCCCCAAACCCTCCCTTCCAGCAATTCTCAGTTTGTTTCCTAGAGTTGAGAGTGTCTCTTGGTTTGTTTCCCTCCCTGATCTCTTCCCAGTTTTCCCTCCCTTTTCTTATGATCTTCTGCACTGTTCCTTATATTCCACATATGAGTGAAACCATTTAATTGTCTTTCTCTGACTGACTTATTTTCTCAGCATAATACCCTCCAGTTCCATCCATGTCGATGTAAATGGTAAGATTTCATCCTGTTTGATTGCTGAGTAATATTCCATTGTGTGTGTGTGCATATATATATATATATATATATATATATATATATATAATGGACATGTGGGCTCTTTCCATAGCTCTTGCTGCTATAAACATTGGGATGAGATGCCCCTTTGGATCACTACATTTGTATCTTTGGGGTAAATAACTAGTAGCGCAATTGCTAGGTTGTAGGGTAACTCTATTTTTAACTTCTTGAGGGAACTTTGTACTGTTTTCCAGAGTGGCTACACCAGCTTGCATTCCCACCAACAGTGTAAGAAAGTTCCCATTTCCAGGGCTGCCTGGGTGGCTCAGTGGGTTAAGCCTCTGCCTTCAGCTCAGGTCATGATCTCGGGGTCCTGGGATCGAGTCCCACATCAGGCTCTCTGCTAGGCAGGGAGCCTGCTTCCTCCTCTCTCTCTCTCTCTCTCTCTCTCTACTTGTGATCTCTCTCTGTCAAATAAATAAAATCTTTAAAAAAAAAAAAAAAGAAAGTTCCCATTTCTCCACATCCTTACCAACATTTGTTTCCTGACTTGTTAAATTTAGCCATTCTGACTGGTGTGAGGTGGTATCTCATTGTGGTTTTGATTTGTGTTTCCCTCATGCTGAGTGATGTTGAGCATTTTTTCATGTGTCTGTTGGCCATTTGTATATCTTCTTTGGAGAAGTGTCTGTTCATGTCTTCTGCCCATTTCTTGACTGATTATTTGTTTTCTGGGCGTTCAATTAGATAAGTTCTTTATAGATCTTGGATACAGCCCTTTATCTGATATGTCATTTGTAAATATCTTCTCCCATTCAGTAGGTTGTCTTTTAGTTTTGTTGACTGTTTCCTTTGCTGTGCATTGGGACTTCTTGATGAAGTCCCAATAGTTCATTTTTGCTTTTGTTTCCCTTGTCTTTTGGAGATGTGTCTTGAAAGAAGTTGCTGCAGCCAAGGTCGAAGAGGTTGCTGCCTGTGTTCTCCTCAAGGATTTTGATAGATTCCTGTCTCACACTTAGGTCTTTCATCCATTTTGAGTTTATCTCTGTGTATGGTATAAGAAAGTGGTCCAGTTTTATTCTCATGTGGCTGTTCAATTTTCCCAGCATCATTTGTGGAAAAGACTGTCTTTTTTTTCCCCCACCACTGGATATTCTTTCCTGGTTTGTTGAAGACTAGTTGACCATGGAATTGAGGGTCCATTTCTGAGTTCCCTATTCTGTTCCATTGATCTATGTGTCTGTGTTTGTGCTAGAGGAATGTTGAAAAAGAAAACCAGAGCTGGTGGCATCACAATTCCAGACGTCAAGCTATGTTACAAAGCTGTGATCATCAAGACAGTAAGGAATGTCTCTTTCATCAGCATTCCTTTAAACACGGTAAGCCCAACCCCCTTATTCTACAATTTAAGCATTGCTGCAATGAAACCAATATCATAAAAAATCAGATACTAGTGACAAGGAAGTTTTCCATGTTACCTCCATAACAATACTGGAAAAAAATAAGCAAGCAGTATAGAGGAATAGTGAATTCCTAAAGGTAAAAATGCTGAACAAATCTACTTGATCTGGCAGACCTAAGTAGTCTCAAGAGAGACTGATGCTTGGGTTCAGCTAAATGGGATGATGAGTCATGTCCAGGAGGTTCTGGAAACCAATATCTGGCCCCAAACTAATCGACATTGTTTACGATATGTTGAATAGCAAGTCTTCCTAAATCAGGACCTACGCTTGATAGGCACAGAGAATTTGAAGGTAAGTATAATTTTAAGACTGGAAGAACTAGTCTACCATGAAGGCCTAATGAATCTCACCTAAGGGGGAGAGTCAAAGGCTAGACCCCTGGGAATAAAACCCTCAAACAGGAAGATCAAGTGAACTCGAGTGTTCTAGTTAGAGCTGCCATAGATGAGAGTCCAAGGTCACCCAGAGTCTGACCTGGAGGATAAGAGAGTGTTTCCCTGGAATTTGGCATTATGAACGCTCCAACAGGTTGGGGTACAGTCCCTCACACAGTTGGGTATCATCAAAAAGTGACAACAATCCTTTTTACTCAGGATGGTTGATACCAAGGAACTCAAAGGGATAGGAGTGATGCCCCCTCAGGGACAGTGAGAGACACTGGGAGATAGGTGACTACTGAGAGTTCACCTCAGAGTGACCTCTGCAGAGGACAGGCTTGCCTCCAATCAGACAGGAAGCTAAGGAGCGTTAAGTGGTTGTCCAGGTAGGAATGGTTCATCCCATTATTGTGATCTCAAGCTGCGATGGCCTGAGATCCAGGGACTATGTTATGTGATGGGTATTTATTATTTGCTGATCTGTATTAAGAAACATGTAGCTGATACACATAGTTTGGTGTCATTTCTTTCTGCGTTCAGGCAAGGCCCTGGGCAGCCATATGCTAGCAACACTCAGCTCTAGCTGCAGGGAGGGAGATGGTGACACAGTATCTTGAGCTCATAGTCCCGCACACCCCAATTGAAGACTGCAGGGTTTTGCTCTTGAAGGCATGGCCTGGAAAAAGTCAGCATCAGTCTGAGAAATCGAAGGTTTCCAAGTGTCTCTCCCTCATCTTCAACTTTTAAGAACTAGATTATAAAAATTAAAGACTCGTTTGTGTTGAACAAGCCTCTTCCCTAAATATTCTAATTTGGTTTATTTCATTTGAGTGTTCCTGACTTTCTACTTAAACCACCCATATCAGTTTTTTTTTAAAGATTTTATTTATGTATTTAAGAGAGCGAGAGAGAGCGAGTGAGGTGGGGGGAGGAGCAGAGGGAGAGGGACAAGCAGACTATGTGCTGAACATGGAGCCCCACTTGGGGCTTGGTTTCATGGCCCTGAGATCATGACCTGAGCTGAAATCAACCGACTGAGCCACCCCTAAACCATTCATATTTGCTTTTTAAATATGAAAGAGACTTTGGATGGCTGAGAAACTTCTAAGATCCTATTCCCATAGAATGCTCCAAACAAGGCATTAGTAAGAAGAAAGAAAGACCAGTGGGTAGGTTTTCATTTAGCTTGGGTCCTGTGGGAAAAGTTAATTGTCCCCGGAAAGCAAGCCTGGGCTCTGGGCCAGGCAGCAGGTACTGGATGAGAAGATGTCCTGTCCGCTGGAGTCAGCCAGTACCGGCTCTGGACTCTCGAAGATGATTCTTACGAGGTTCTATTCTGAAGACTGAAAAATAAAGGTCACCTTGGCAGTAGGGAGAGTTTAGAGAGAGGATACAGGGCTCAGGAATAAACAAAGGAGGGTCACCTGGGTGAATTTTGGTTTCCACTCAGTTCATGATCTCAGTGGAGCCCCAAGTTCAGCTCAGCTCTGTGGAGAGTCTGCTTGAGATCCTCTCCCTCTGTCCCTCCCTTCACTTGCACTCATGCTCTCCCTCAATCAATCAATCAATCAATCAATCAAACAATCTTAAAAGAAATGGAATAGACGGGCATCTGGGTGGCTCAGTCAGCATCTGACTTTGGCTCAGGTCATGATCTCAGGGGCCTAAGACTGAGCCCTGTGTTGGGCTTGCCACTCAGTGAGGAGTCTGCTTGTCCCTCTACCCTTCCCTCTACTCATATTCATTCTCACTCTGTCTCTCAAATAAATAAGAAGGGGGAGCAAGTCTTCCTGGTTATCTTGTTAGAAAACACCCAGAGTCGGGGCGCCTGGGTGACTCAGTGGGTTAAAGCCTCTGCCTTTGGCTCAGGTCATGATCCCAGGGTTCTGGGATCAAGCCCTGCATCGGGCTCTCTGCTCGGCGGGGAACCTTCTCCCGCCTCTCTCTCTGCCTGCCTCTCTGCCTACTTGTGATCTCTGTTTGTCAAATAAATAAATAAAATCTTTTAAAAAAAAGGAATAAACAAACAAAAAAAAGGAATAAATTCCTTTTTTTTTTTTTTTAAAAAAAAAGGAATTATAGGTAGGTTTCTCCATGGTCAAGTGTAGGGATGTTCTTTTTGTTAAAAAATATTTTCATAAATTCCTACAAAAAGATAATACCCAGTTATATATATAGTGTTTTTTAAAAAATAGGATTCCAATAATATTTATAAAATAATGAGGTACTTAATATGTTCTGGTCATTCTTCTCAGTACATCACCTAGGTTAATTCTCCACCACTTGCAAGCTGTGTGACCCTGAGCAAGGACTTAATCTCTTCACCCCTCTGTTTCTGCATCTGTAAAATGGATGTAGTAATCCTAGCTCCCTTGTAGGGTGAATGTGAGGATTAAAAAATAATGGCTATCATTTGTTGAATTCGTTGAATTCTTACCACAGGCCAGTTATTATTCTAAGTCCTTTACATGATGATCTCATTTAAAAAATCTGTATACATGTAAATATTCATTGTATGAAAGTAAGATTGTACAGTACATTTTACTTTGTAAGCTGTTTTTTCATTTAGTAAAACAACTGCCACATTTAAAAAAAATTGATTTATTTGACAGAGATCACAAGTAGGCAGAGAGAATGGCAGAGAGAGAGGGGGAAGCAGGCTCCCCGCTGAGCAGAGAGCCCGATGTGGGGCTCGATCCCAAGAACCTGAGATCATGACCTAAGCCGAAGGTAGAGGCTTAACCCTCTGAGCCATCCAGGCGCCCTCAACTGCCACATTTTGTCTATGTCATTAAGTATTCTTATCTCTCATAATTTTAATGACTTCAGAAAATGCCATAATATGCATGTTACAATTTTTTCAACGAATTCTCTTTCGATGTAGTATCCAGCTTTCATTTATGAGAAACACTTTTTAAATTATTATTATTAGAAGCACTTTGATGAAAAACTTCATCGGGGAAATTTCTGCTGCATTCATCCTGATTTCCTCAGGATAACTTTCTAGAACAGGAATGGCTGAATACGCATTTAAAACAACGTCTTACTCTCTTCAGGCAAGTTGTGTCCATTTCCATTTCTATTAGCAGCTCATGTAAGAGGCTCTGTGCTCCCCACTCTCACACCACGGGTGGCCTTCTGCCTAAAATCAACAATTTGATGGTGGAAAATCCGTGTCTCCCGGTCATATTAACATATATTTCTTCAATTTTTGGAGATTAATCTTCATTTGGGTTGGTCTTCACTTTACAGTTACATTTTCATATACGCCCTACACTATTTCCTCAGGAAAATTCTTAGAAGTGGAATTGCCGAGTCAAAGGAAATAGCTATTTTTATGACTTTTATTCTGGTGCCAAATTACCCTCTGAAAAGGTTGTGCCAAATTACATTTCCTCAGGTGGAGTAGGGGAATGCTCATTTCCCCACACTCCAACCAACATCCGGTATAACTGCTGCTATTACTACTATATATTTACAAATTTCATTATGCAATATGTCAGAAGCAGAGGTGGGATATCAGCGGCAGATGTCAGCCATGGCAGGGTGCAGGGACCTGGAGGTCCCACATCTACCCTTTAGTTAGGTAACCACGGGGGTGTGAAACAGGGTGTCAGGGCAGCCAGCGGGGTGGGGGAACATGGCGGCTCTGGGCAGCAGCTCCTCATTAACCAGTCTGGAGGTATTTTGCTGCGCCAATAGAGAGTACAGCTCTAGCAGCAACACCAGCTGCATATCCTGCTTATGGCTCTAGAGTGCGTCTCTCTCATTATTTATGAAGTGGAATGTTTGTTGTTTATTGACCATTGGCATGTTTTCCTTTTGTTGATTACATTTTTTCTCCCCTTCTAATTTTTTCTTATTGGTTGGTCTAAACATTTTATAGAGGGACCATATATATTGCCATATATACTGAAAAAAATATATATATGCATATATATATACGTATATACGTATATATATATGCATATATATTGCCATATATATTGAAAATATTTTCTCTGGTCTGTTATGTAACTTTTAATTTTAGTTAAGGGTGTTTTCCCCTATGAAGAGATTTTTAAATATTTTATTTATTTATTTAAAAGATTTTATTTATTTATTCAGGAGAGACAGAGAGAGAGCAAGACAGAGGCCGAGGGAGAAGTGGGCTCCCTGCTCAGTGGGATTCGATCCCAGGACTCCAGGATCATGACCCGAACCAAAGGCAGACGCTTAGCCATCTGAGCCACCCATGCACCCCTAAATATTTTATTTTTTTAGAAGATTTTATTTACTTATTTGAGAGAGAGAGATCGAGTGAGAGGGAGAGGGGGAGAGAATCAGAAGCCAACTCCGTACTGAGCACAGAGCCCTATGTGGGGCTTGATCCCACAACTGCAAGATCACGACTGAAGCTGAAACAGAATTGGATGCTCAACTGGCTGAGCCACCCAGGCACCTGAGATTTTTAAATATTTTAAAGATTTTATTATTTATTTGAGAGAGAGAGTGAGAACACGAGTTGTAGGAGGCAGGAGTAGAGGGGGAGAGAAAGGGAGAAAATCTGGAACCCGGTATGGGGCTGATTCTGCGTCCCAGAGATTATGATCTGAGCCGAAATCAAGAGTCAGATGTTTAACCCACTGAGCCACTCAGGTGCATTTAAATATTTTAGATGTTAGTCATATTTAATTGGTCTTTTTCTTTTTATGGTCTTTGCCTTGGTATCGTTAATAAAGCTTCACTGTTCACCAAGATAAAGTACCTTTACTTTTTATTTCATAAGTTCATTTTCTACATCTAAATCTTTGCCTGTGATTTATGTTGACATATGGTAGAAGGTATGTGTATAGTTCTTCTCTCTTCCTCCAAAGGTTTATAGTGCCTCGTACCATTTACTTGAGATGATTTACAATCACATGACTAATTTTTGTATGTTCTTGGGCCTGTTTCTGGACTTTCTATCCTGCGTGGCTGATTGCCTGGTCTGTTTCTCTACCATACCACATGGTGTCCGATCTTTTACTTTTGTAGCCTATTTTAATATCTGATAAGGTGAATACTAAATGAATTGGATTTTCAAATATTTCTTTGCTATTTTATCTCATGAGGTCAAGTTTCAAGAAAATTCCATGTGCATTTCAACTGGTATCAAAACAAGCTTACGGGGCACCTGGTTGGCTCAGTCATTAAGCATCTGCCTTCCGCTCAGGTCATGATCCCAGGGTTCTGGGATCAAGCCCTGAATTGGGCTCCCTGCTCAGCGGGAAGCCTGCTTCTCCCTCTCTCTCTACCCCTGCTTGTGTTCCCTCTCTCACTGTCTCTCTCTCTCTCTGTCAAATAAATAAATAAAATCTTAAAAAAAAACGAACTTACAAATTATTTTAAAGGAATTGATGCCACATAATTAATTTGACAACAGATTTTTTGAAAATCCAAACAAAATAGTACATTACATTCCGAATTTAATGATTCTTTGAAGTCTCTTTCCTCCGTGGACGGTAATCCCAGTGGCAGGCTCCCTCCCACTCCGCGCTCCCCTGCAATCAGGAAATCTATTATCTTACTATTTGGAAGTTCTGAGGTCAAACACCCTCCAGGGCTTGTTGATTCAGCCCCCCAACAATGTCATCAAGGCTCCCCCTTCAGGCTGCTGGCAAGGGGGGGTGAAATATTTCCAACAGTGCCTTCAGACTCAACAAGGTCCAGACTGAAAGGGGCTGTCTCTCAGTCTTTTTCTTAGGAAGGAGGAATTTTCTGAGAAGAATCATGCTTTTTTTTCCCCCCCTTTTCATTGCAAGAGTGGGGTCACCTGCCCCATCTGAAACCAGTCTCTGTTGGGGGATGGAGGCCACCATAATTGTTTAAGGCTGAGCACTATGTACCCTGGAGGTGGTTGTGGTGCTGGTTGTTCACTACAGAGATCTTGGATCTTGAGGTTGAAGAAGATAAGTGTGGGGGGCAGCAGAGAAGACCTGCCTATTAAGCTGCCTCATTTAATTAAACTCTCAGTTTCACTGATTTAATTTTTTTAAATTAAACAAATTTTTTTATTAACATATAATGTATTATTAGCCCTAGGGGTACAGGTCTGTGAATCACCAGGTTTACACACTTCACAGCACTCACCATAGCACATACCCTCCCCAATGCCCATAACCCAACCACCCTCAGTTTGTTTTGTGAGATTAAGAGTCTCTTATGGTTTGTCTCCCTCCCGATCACTGACTTAATATTATTGGGAGTTAACAATATCTTTCGACTGGTGGATATTCAGCACCTCCTGGGTAATTCTTGCCAACAGGTATGACCTGATCACCCCAATCTCTCCTAGCTTCGGGCCTTCTAGTCTATTCTGAGGAGCTATTTAACCGAGCTGCTTTAAATGTGGCAGAAAAAGTCCTATATGACAAAGATTTTGTGATGTGGTTGTTTTTCAAAGGTATTTTGATTGGTACTTAGGGATACAGACCTAAGTTAAAAGAGAGAATGAAACTAAAAATGCAAATGTTCAACTGAAGTAAGATTCATGTGAACAAATACTTCTAAGCATTGGGTAATTTCCCATATGCATGGCAAATAACAGCAGCATTCTAATTTATTTCTCTATGTGGTAGCTGGTTAAGTTTCTATTGACATTGATAGTAAGATGATCTCTAGATTTCCACAACAATGAAATGTGAAAAACCCGTATGTTGGATGGAGGCAGAAGAACAGAATGATGGTTTATGTACTACACATGTACTTATGTCAGGTCACAGAATCAAACCTGAAGTCCATCCTGATAATAATTGACTGAAATTAATAGGGGGGCAGTTCAAGAGGATGAGAAGTTAAGTCACACAGTGTATTAAGAAACAATCAGTACGATGTGGGGGATAACTTCACGGTGGTACACTTGAAAAATACATGAAGGATTGTGATGACATCAGGTTGAACGTGAGCTGTATAATGTAGTGGATAGCAGCTGGATAACATTTTTAGACACTGATTATTTTTACCCTGTGTATTCCCCTTCCCCATTTCTGCACTTAAGCAAGTAGTTTTCAGAAAGCCTAGTCTTTTCGGAGAGCTCAATCTGAGGAGCTCAGAGGGAGGAGGGTAATTCAGGGCAGAGTCATGGAAGATTGGTATCTTCCCCCAAGCGAGAGATTTTTCCAGACTGATGGGACTGGAAGAGGTAGAGACCAGCTGGACTCCAGAGAAGGGCCGGAGTCCATGCACATGGATCCTCAAAGAAGGATCACTTACCCTTGTTGTGGCACAGTCTCAGCAGGAGTCCCTGGATCCAGAGAGCCATGGCAACAGGAGGCAGTGAGCCTTGCAGGGGAACCTGTGGGGACAGACAGCTGATGACCAATGGGTCCCTCCACTCCTATCCCAGTGATACCGTGGAGCTGGAATCCTGGAACTCTGACATAACACACCGAGAACACACCAAAGATAACCAAGTTACATTTTCTGTCATGCTGCTGGAAAGGGGGCATGGAATCAGAAACCAAGTTATTAAAAATCAAGAGGGGATACTACTACTACTGCTACTACTACTATACTTCTTCTTCATCATCTTCTTCTGGTTCTTCTTCTTCTTTAAATTTTATTTATTTATTTGAGAGAGAGTGTGAGCATGAGCAGGGGGGTAGAGGCAGAGGAAGAGGGAGAAGCAGACTCCCTACTGAGCTGGGAGCCTGACATGGGGCTCGATCCCAGAACCCCAGAATCATGCCCTGAGATGAAGGCAGCTACTTAACTGATTGAGCCACCCAGGTGCCCATGATGGGCTACTTCTTACACCGTTAAGCTTGGCCACAGAGATACACACAGCTCATGATCTTGGGCTGAACGGACAGTGGCAGTGCAGCTATGACATAATCCATGTCCTGTGCACTGGGACACTGCATTTCACTTCAGGGCTTTAAGTACACAAGCCAAAGGCAGTTCTTTCCTACTCTAGGGCATGCTCAAGATGCCCTCCCCTACCTCGGCTTCCCACCTCCCCCACCCCCCACCCCCCGCCACAGGGCAAAGAACTCACAAGACCTTCTTGCTGAAGCCTGGCCTCTCTTTGGAGAGAGGAAGCTTGTTCTTCTCTTGTGGGGCCTGTGTGAGAAGATGCTCCAGCAGCTTCTGCCAGCCCAGGGAAGCTGGGACAGCCTGAGGTGGATTGGTTTGACTCCGACCTTTCCTCTGAGCCCTCGCTTTCTCTCTGGAAAGGATTGAGTTTAAGTGTGGGCCTTGGGAATAGCAGCCCGGGAGACAGCTTCCATTTGGTTTTAAGACATGGCCTTAGGCTCACAGCTGGAGGCTCCTATCTGCATACACTTCAGTCCAGCTCCCCAGGAGACCACCTGGAGCTTGGGGCAAGAGCGTTATTGAATAAGGTGATTTGAGGGAGGCTGACAGAGTGGTGTGTTCCTGGTAAGTGGGAAGACCACCCACCCCACAGGAATCCCGTTTCACTACTACAATGTCTATGAGAGACCAGTCTTGAGATGGAGATTCACCTTCCCTCAAGCATATGAAGGCCCCCCAGAAATCTGAGACTCCCAGGGCATCACCACCCAGGAAACCTACCTCCACAAGATGGCTTTGTATATTCCCAATCTGACCAATCTCCTCCTTCTCTCTGCCCCCAGTCCTTCTAGTAGGCCTTCTAGAACTCTTGGTCTGTCACCAGAAAAACTGCTTGTGATTTCAACCTGTGCTTTGAATGGAACTTGACCTTGCTTCAGGAAAACCTGACTATCTCCCAAGGACAGTGTTTTTTGCACATGTTTCTTGAGGCCAACCAGGATGCTGAGGCTGAGTAGGGATCTCTCTTGTTCCTCATGCCACTGCCAGGCAGTTTCTCCCTCTTCCTACCCCCAAACCCTGCAGTTTCGGTGAAGCATGTGCCATCAGACTCTACTCACAGGCCATTGTTCTTTCTTAAAGTCCCTGACCCACCTTCAGTCATTCCCTCTTCTTCACTAGGATTTTAGAGGCTGGTTCACTGTCTCTCTCTCTGCTATTGCTCGCATTAAGCATTATTGGTGTCTTCGAGCAGTCCATCTGTTCTCCTCTCCTTCCCTTTCAGCCCTCTAACCAACTGGCCTCATTGTTCTCTTCAAAACCAAGCTAGTTCCTTCCTTAGGGTCTTTGCATGGGCTGTTTTTCTATGTGTAATACACTTGCCTCATATAGTGTCATATCTCTCCCTCACTGCATTCAGATCTTAAGAATTAATTTTCAAGTGAGACCTTTGTTGACCATCCGATCTAAGATGGCCGCCCATCCCCATGGCCTTTTAGTCCCGGATCCTGCTTTATTTTTTTTTTTTCTCAGAGCACTTACGTTGTATACAACATTATATTATATACTTGTTGTTTTTTGCCTGTTTCCTCTACTGGAATGTGAGCTCATGGGAGACAGCAGGAAATTTTTCTGTCTTCCTTTCAGTACTTAAGCAGTGACTGCACATAGAAGGTGCTCAATAAACCTATTTTGAATGAATACTTGAATTAAAGAGAATGATCATTCCTGGCACGTTCCCGGGCAGAGCTTCTTTAAGAACCTGTGATAGAGGTGAATGGCCCTGGTTCTTGAGGCAAGTATCAGCTCATGGCAAACAGCAAACATAACCAGGGTTGGTGAAGGGTTAGCCCGATCTCACTGAAGTAACTGGAGATGCATCTTCAGAAAAAAAGATGACTTAGGAAGGACAGCCTATCGTCTTCAAATACTAAGAAGTATCGTGTGAAAGAGGGATTCATTTCCTTCATTGTTGCTCGAAAATTTTAAAAATTGTTCATCTGTATCAGTAAAATATTTTCAGCATCCTTCTAGTAAATGCATCCTTATTTACAAATTACATGCATAGTCATCATGGATGACAAGTTAACCCAAATTTTCTCTCTTGGGAAGAACCAATGCCCACTTCTGAGGGCAGACCACCTGCTGGGTCCCTGGGAACACTTCTTGCACCTGAGGACAATTGGCTCTTGTTTCAGTTCCCCACGGGGGACTCCTACAGTCCTGTCCCCAATCCAGTCTTGGAAGTTCTCCCTTCTTCCTTCTGCACGTGATCTTATCACCTAGAGTCACCTGAGCATGTGTCTTTATGGGACCTGAAGGCCCCTCCTCGAAACACTGTACTAGGAGGGAACATTCTTGAATGCTGAGAGCCATCCAGTAGTGGAGTATGCCGGCCTCTCAGCAAGTGTGTATTGCCTAATGGCAATTTGCATTTCCTGGAAATTTGGACTAGACCAGTGTGTCTCAAAGAGTGCTGTCCACATCCAAATGAGCTACGGGTGCGGGGAGAGTGCCTTTGTGGAGGGGCTGTTAGAAATGCAGATCTCTGGGCCTTTCCCAGGCTGCCTGCATCAGCATTTCTTGAGGAAGGATCTAGGAATCAGCAAATTGCAGTTGGACCTGACTGCATAAAACATAGGATGTCCATCCCCGCTCTAGGGGTCCATGATTCACCTTCTAATGCAGTTTATTAACTGGGACCAGCTGGAAGCCTTTGAGCATGTTAGTGAACTATTTGTGCCTCTGTTTTGTCATTAAAAAAAAAAAGATTTATTTATTTATTTAAGGGGGGGAGAGAGAGAGAGAGAGAGAGTGTGTGAGTGAGTGAGCACAGGTGAGTGGGGGGAGGAGCAGAGGCAGAGGGAGAGAAGCAGACTCCCCTCTGAGCAGGGCGCCCGACTGGGGGTTTGATCTCACAACCCTGAGATCATGACCTGAGCCAAAATCAAGAGTCAGATGCTTCACTGACAGAGCCACCCAGGCGTCCTTGTTTTGTCATCTAAAATAGTTATATTTTTTTTATTTTAAATATTAAAAAAATATTAAAAAAATAAATATATTTTATTTTAAAATAGCTATAGTCTCTCTGAGCTCTGGAGTCCCATGCCTCTCTTTTCTTCTAAAAACATTTTATTTTATTAAAATTTTCATTTTAAAAATTGAGATCAAGTTGACATATACCATACGTCAATTTAGTTTAAGTCTTAGGCGTACAATGTAATGATTTGACATATATGTCTTGTGAGATGATTATTGGAATAAGCTCAGTGAACACCGTCACCACATGCAATTGCACATTTTTCCTTCTTGTGAGGAAAGCTTTTAAGATCTACTCTCTCAGCAGCTTTCAAACGCACACTACAGTACTGTTAACTACAGTCACCATGCTGTCTATGACATCCCCAGGACCGTGCCTCTATTTTCTGCCTTGTCTTTCTTTATTTGAAGTTTGCTTATAGCTGGGTACACGAGAGCACGTTTAAAAAAGTTTTGTTGCAGTGAAATGAAATATAGTAAGTGCTCAATAAATTTTTGTTGATTGATAGCTTGGTTTAGGGTTAGTCAAAGGAGACCATTCAAAGCAGGAGGAAAGCCACATCTTAAAAGCCCAGAGCTTCCCAAACCTTGGCTCACTTCAGAACTTTACATGAAAGCCGTTATTTAAGTTGTGTTTCTGAAGTGGGCTGGAGGGAGGGGCCATGACTTGCCATCACAGGACTGCTAAGGGCTAGTAAATGCTCCATTCGCCAGGCCTGTTGCCTGAGAGAGCTTTTCCCTGTGTGGCTTTATCAAAGGCCACAGGCCAGCGGCTAGCCACACAGAGCTGTTCCTGTGTGGGCACAGAGACTCCTTGTCAGGCTGTCCCTCAGAGGAGCCACGAGGACTGTTTCCAACCCCTACCTAGGGAGGAAGACAAGGAGGAGGAAGGGGCCTGTGGTGTTTGTCCAGGTCCCACAAGCAGCAGGCAAGACACGTAATATTCATGGTCACACCTAGGGATGTGGAAGCTGGTGGCTTTGGCTGCAATGTGTCCATCTACTTTGTAGTTAAGATGACACTTAGGAAAGAGGAGAACTGCGTTTTTGAGTCAGGGATGTTGTGTATTGCTGGGAGTCTGAGGGAGGCTCCTGTCTGCGGGGACCGATGTGTCAGCCAAAGACAGCTGTTCGGCAGGCCAGACTGCCTGGTTGGGCACCTGGGCTCCCTTCTCAGTTTCCCTTCTTTTCTGGAGGGTCTGCATTCAAGACTATCTGGGTGAGCTATTTCTGCTCATGGCCTTGGTGAGGACCCCAGGAGAGTGACTCAGTGACTCTCATGCCTTGCTGTCAGGGTCTGGCCTCACACAAGCCAGACTCAAGAGTCCTCAAGTGCCCCCCTCACTTGGGCCCCTTCACTGCTCTTCCCTGAGTTCCCTCCCTACAGAGATAAACTTCCAAGATTCACCAGAGAGGTAAGGACTGGATGACATCCCAAGTGTCTTTTGCCAAGCATGTTCCCCCCAGGGAAGAGAATTTGCATTAACTAAGCACCTACTATATGTGAGGCATCCATGATGTGTTTTAAACTAATGCTCTCCAAAGCAGGGTGTGAGATCCCTAAGGAGGACCCATTGGGGAGCAGGAAGAACATACTAGAACTTCCATTTATATTTATTTTCTAGTCTAAAAAGTAGGAAAGAGATTAAGATCACTTGTATTTAATGGAAACTAGCCCCTTTATGCCCGACATGTGAGGCACCTTGAGGGCAGAATGGGGGTTACAACCACCCCGAAGGCTGATGGTGGCATCCTCGGGTTTTCATTTGTTCATTTCTAGCATATTGAGACAAACTGCAATGAACATGACCGTATTTAGGGATTTCAAAATAATCCTCACAAGGGGAAAGCTTGGAGTCGGACCATGCTGACCTGACCCCTGCTCATTTTAGCAGGTGAGAGAGATGTGTAAGGGAGTAATCAGCTTCACGTTGGTACAGTCTCCCTTATAGGGGGCCTGCATGAAGAATGGAGAAGGCCAAGGTGGGTGGTGAGACCAGTTTTGCCTAGGACAGTCAGAGTTTCACAGAAGGGAGAATGTTTTAGATGGCTCTAAAACATGTTCTTAAATTTGGCTGCCTGTCAGAAACACCCAGAGCAGTTAAAAGGAAAAAAAAAAAAAGGCTGATTCTTGGACTCTTCCCAAAACCCATCATGTCAGTGTCTCAGTGGGGGAAAACTGAGAATCCACCTGTGTTTGTCCCAACATCTTCCCTGTAGTCAGAGACCCTGGAAGGGCTGGCGGGACAGGGCTGGGAGTGGGGGGCCAGACCAAGGGCCTCCAATTCTGTGCACCTGCAAGCTGCCCTCTGCTATTCTCTTCCCTGGAGCTGGGAAGGCCAGGGTCCTGCCTGCTACTCTGAGCACCTAGCTGGGTCCAGAGACCAAAGTCCTAATGCCAGGACAGGAGCCTCCCAACCCCATGATCTATGCTGCATGGACTCACTTAACTGCCATCTGCCCTTGGACTGTGCTTCCAGAAAAGATTTCTTTGTCAAAACACACAACAGTGAGCCTGCTTTGGCCCCAGGCTTCTGTGTCATAACTCTTTTTTTTTTTATTGGAGCAAAAAGAAGTAGCACATTATTGTTCTTCTGCTCCACGTTTTCTCATGCATCAAAAGAGCAAGAAGCACTTTGTGCGAACAGAAAAGCCTGCTTTGTTGTCTGAGGACAGGTAGGTGAGAAAGCCAGGGAGGCCTTTCACAGCCCATAAAAGAGACACAACACAAAACAGGCTTGAGGCACCTGGGCGGAGGGCTTGGGAATGGGTGGGAAGAAATCATTTGTACCTCTTACCTGGCTCATCAGGGTTTCTCACATTTCACTAGTAAAAGTGACCTCGGCAGGCCCGTGCCAAGGTTCCCTGGCAGAGTCTTGCTATTGGGAGGGTCATTTTGGGACAGCTGTATCCAGTGATGATGTTTCTGAAAAATGGAATGAGTTGATCAAGTTGCTGAGAATACTTTGGTGTTTTAAGGTGCCTCAGCGCTAAAGATATGACCATTAGTAGTGTGCTTTCCACGTGTCATCTTTTCCCCATGACCTGTGAGGGGACAAGGTGGCTGTTGTCATCTGCGGTGACAGAGGAGACCACCGAAGCTCAGAGAGCCTGAGCTCCCACAACACAGCCAAGTTCAACTCCCCACGCGTGTGTTTCACTTGACTCCAGTGATGTCAGAAACCATTCAGTATTGGAAGTATTTCCCTACGTTATTGGCTTCACAAATCTGAATTCTTACATGCTGGATATTCTTCAAGAGAGTGTGAGGTCGATTCAACTGGTAAGTTAGCAAAACCTCCTAAGATGTGTACATCTTAGAAAAGCATTCTTCATTAATGTGATTAATTTTTTCAACAAAACAGAAATGATAAACAAGTAGAACTTCCCCTGTCAGCTAGGTCTCTTCTCTTTCTACCTCCTGATAAATGCTCTCACTAGAATGCGATTCTCAGAGTTTAGGGAGCATGATAACCTGGAGGGATTGTAAACCAGATTGCTGGGCCTCACCCCTAGAAATTCTCATTCAGCTGGTCTGGGTGGGGCCTGAGAATTTGTGTTTCTAATAAATTTCCTAATGATGCTGGTGCTGCTGGTACAGGGACCTCATTTTAAGAATCACTGTTTTATAGTGTTTTTATTTTTCCTATGCATATCCCTATAGCTCTGCATGTATATAAACACAGTTATTAAAAATGAACCTGCAATTGCACTACTGGGTATTTACCCCAAAGATACAGATGTAGTGAAAAGAAGGGCCATCTGTACCCCAATGTTTATAGAAGCAATGGCCACGGTCGCCAAACTGTGGAAAGAACCAAGATGCCCTTCAACGGACGAATAGATAAGGAAGACGTGGTCCATATACACTATGGAGTTTTATGCCTCTATCAGAAAGGATGAATACCCAACTTTTGTAGCAACATGGACGGGACTGGAAGAGATTATGCTGAGTGAAATAAGTCAAGCAGAGAGAGTCAATTATCACACGGTTTCACTTATTTGTGGAGCATAACAAATAACATGGAAGACATGGGGAGATGGAGAGGAGAAGGGAGTTGAGGGAAATTGGAAGGGGAGGTGAACCATGAGAGACTATGGACTCTGAAAAACAACCTGAGGGTCTTGAAGGGGCGGTGGGTGGGAGGTTGGGGGAACAAGGTGGTGGGTATTAGGGACGGCACGTATTGCATGGAGCACTGGGTGTGGTGCAAAAACAATGAATACTGTTACGCTGAAAAGAAATAAAAAAAAATTAATGGTCAATGTTAAAAAAAATGAACCTATTTACTTAGACTTCTGAAATTTGTACATTTTCATTTAACAAAACATCCTAGACATCATTCCAACTCCGAACATTAGGATCTATACCATTCTTTTTAGTTATTTATTTTTAAAGATTTTATTCATTTATTTGACACAGAGAGAGAGTGCATAAGCATGGAGAGCAGAAGGCAGAGGGAGAGGGAAAAGCAGGCTCTTTACTGAGCAGGGAGCCCGATGTGGGGCTTGATCCCAGGACCCAGTGATCATGACCTGAGCCAAAGGCAGACGCTTAACCAACTGAGCCACACAGGCATCCCTAGATCATTCTTTTTAAGGGCTGCATAGACTTCCATTGTATGTCTGTACCATTATTTATTTAACTAGTCTCTATTACTGAATGTTTCAATTGTTTCCATTTTTTTCCTACTACAAACAATAGTACAGCTCTTTTCAACTATCTTTACACATTTGTGCTACCAAGGATGAAGGGTAAATTCCCAAAAGTGGAATAGATGGCTGAGAGTGATTACTTGTCTTCAGATATTACTTGACTATTCTAAGTTATATTTCTACCAATAGAAGTTGAAGAATCCTT
Source organism: Enhydra lutris kenyoni (assembly GCF_002288905.1). Taxonomy (NCBI): domain Eukaryota; kingdom Metazoa; phylum Chordata; class Mammalia; order Carnivora; family Mustelidae; genus Enhydra; species Enhydra lutris. The sequence goes on from NW_019154102.1 coordinate 20,994,648, forward strand.
CATCAACATCAAATATTCAGTATGATTTTTATCTTTTCTTATTGTTAGGTGAAAAATGCTATATTGTTATTTTATTTCTTTTTTTTTAAAGTAAGTTTTACACCCAGCGTGGAGCCCAAGCAGGTCTTGAACTGGACCCTGAGATCAAGACCTGAGCTGAAATCAAGAGTCTGATGCTTACTGACTGAACCCTCCTGTATTGTTACTTTTATCTGCATGTCTCTATTAGTAAAGTTGGGTATATGTTATTGGCCAGTTATATTTCTTTTTCTGTAACATGCCTGCTTATATCCTTTGCCTGTTTTTCAGTGAAAGGGAATTCAGAATGGCAGAAAAATGCATGGCAATTTCTTCACTGCGTTGGGTATGGCTTGGGCTCCTGACATCTTGCTGAAGTACTTTGGAGGTGAAAGAAGAGAAACAGGAGACAAATACGCCACACCAAAAACACCCCCAAATAATCCAACTAAAAAATGGGTAGAAGACATGAACAGACATTTTGCCAAAGAAGACCTACCGAATGGCCAACATGCACATGAACGATGCTCAGCATCTCTCATCATCAGGGAGATGCAAACCCAAACTACCACGAGAGACAACCTCACACCTGTCAGAATGGCTAATGTCACAAAGACAAGAAATAAGCATTGGTGAGGATATGGAGAAAAAGGAATCCTCATTCACTGTTGGCGGGAATACAAATTGGAGCAACCACAGTGCAAACAGTATGGAGGTTCCTCAAAAAATTGAAAATAGAATTACCATATGACCCAGCGATTCCACTACTAGGTATTTGCCTAGCGAAAATGAAAACACTAATTTGAAAAGATATCTGCATCCCTATGTTCATTGCAGCATTATTTACAACAGCCAAGATATGGAAGCAACTTGCGTCCATCAGAGATGAATGGATAAAGAAGAAGCGGTATATGTACACACACACACACACACACACACATACACACACACACACACCCAGAGGAATATTACTCAGCCATAAAAATAATGAGATATTGCTGTTTGTGACATCATGGATGGATCTAGAAGGTATAATGTTAAGTGAAATAAGTCAGAGAAAGACAAATACCATGCGATTTCACTCACACGTGGAATTTAAGAAACAAAACAAACAAGGAAAAAAAGAGACAAAAAAACCGACTCTTAAAGGAAACTGGTGGTTGTCAGAGGGGAGCTGGGGGTGGGGAGGAGGGTGAAATAGATAAAAAGGATTAAGAGGCACAAAATTCCAGTTACATAATAAAGAAGTCACAGCGATGACTTCCAGCATAGGGAACCCCGTGGATAACACTGTAATGCTGTTTGGTGACACATGGGGACTATCCTTACTGCGGTGAGTCCTAACACACACACGGAGCTGTTGAATCATGTTGTACACCTGAAACGAATCCGCCACTGGATGTTACTTGTACTTCAATAAAAATAAAATTCAGTTAAAAAAAAAAGAGAAACAGGAAACAAGCCACAGAAATGAGCAAACCTGATTAGACGAGGGAGTTTAGAAGAACAAAATGAACAGAGATTGTTTAGGCCAGAGAAGACGCCTGAAGGGGCAGTGAGAAGGAGAAAAGCCTTAAATGTCTGAGTGGTGAGTCTTTGAGAAGGGTGGCTGATGTGTAACATGTACCCTTTCGGCCAGAACGTGGGCCAACCTGAATTTCCACAGATGGGCTTTCTTCAGTTTAAGGAAGTTCTTTCTCATAAGGGCCAGTCCTTGTCTCCATTCCTATTCTCAGAGACATTTCAACTCAATGGGAGATGATTTTGATGCTGTTCTCCCCTACACTTCAAATCGTGGTGTGTGATCTTCCCAGGACCTCTGGGTTCCTTTTTTCTTTCTTTCTTTCTTTCTTTCTTTCTTTCTTTCTTTCTTTTTTTTTTTTTAAAGCTAGAGAAATGTAAAATACAGTGGTCAGGTCAGCCTGATTTCATTTAATGAAAAGTTTGGGGCTCTTTGTACTGTACTGTTCGGAACTGTTCCTCCATCCTTGCCAGTGGCCTGTGGCCTCTGTACTTTTCAGGGCTCATTTATGGAGCTGTGTCCTTTGCCTGGATGTTGACTCTGGCACCAGAGTTAATAAGACAGCTGCCCAGCCCAGCAGCTGAGAGGTCCCCTCTCTCCACAGGACCTGAGCAAGTGGTTTGCATTCAGGGAGTTTCCAGTGATGTTATAACCCAAACATCAGCCCTTCTTGTGTGTGTCCTCTGTTTCTGTTTCACTGCCACAATCTTGACTCTGATCTCATTACTGGACTCTTACTCCTGAGAGAGCATCCTCTTGTGCCCAAAGCAGGAGTGAACAATGCATTAAGAGGCAGGTGCTGTCAAGGCTGTGGGGGCCCCTGACTTCCCTCTCCTACGAACAGACTTCGAGTCCAAGTAGAAAACCTAGGCACTGTTGGCTTCTTCCAACCCCTCACCCCCATGTCTCCCCAGTGGCTAGATCCTATCAAATCTCTAAGATCTGTGATCTTCTTCTTCATCTTTATTATCCCTGGTTTAATCTAAGGCCTTTCTTCCTTTCCTGAGTGAATGCATCAGTCTGCCAGCTTCCTCCAGTCCTATCCCCCTCCTATCCATTTAATCATTCGTTTGTTCATTCATTCATTCATTCATATGATGTTCTGTGAGAATTGACTTGTCCCTGTGCCAAACACATTCAAGAAATGCCACAAGGCTGTGAGTTATTAGTTACAAAGAAGACATCCAGGCTATCAACCGTCTTGGTTCAAAGGAGTTGGGGGACTTTCCGGGGTGGGGTTTCACAGGCAGATGAACTTGAGGTGGGCCTTGGAGTGTGCGCAGGTAATGTGGAAAATTCCATGAGTCATCCACCTACCAGTCAGTCCCCATTCCTTCTTGCTGTGGTGGTGTGATTTGTTCACCTCTATGCCCAGAGAGGTTGTTTCTGACTTCATTTAGGTCACTTGTAGTTGGGTCTTTAGTGATTAGGAGCCCAAAGTATGGTGCAGGTGGGATGTAGCCCAGGGCAGGGGGAATGGCTCCTTCCTGACTTGCTGCAATGGGGTCACAAGAGGTGCCATTTGTTTCTCTGATTTCTCCAAGGTTGAGCCTGCAGACTGGCTGGAGGGAGAAGATGAGGGTCAGGAGCTGGTGCGTGGGTCAGGGAGCTTCTCTTTCATTCTTAAGCCAGAGAGTGCCAGCAAGTCCAGAAATCATGAACACCCAAGCTGGGGGAAGGCATCTTGACCATCATCTAGGTCAGAGGTCAGGAAGGTGATGTAAATGAATGAAACAGACCCATGTTTGCATAATAAACATGTAGGAATAGCCTTCATTTAACGAAGAAGGGTGCTCTCTAGAATTTTTCCCAGAAGCAGATGGACCTCTTGGTTGACTGCTCTTTTTTCTTATGGGAATGCAAAAAGAAAAATAGTTCTATTGAAAAATAAACCACCTAATACTCAGCTTCCGATTTTAGGGCAAGAGGCTGTACTGGGAATGTGAACTGGAAACGGAATGACTGTAGGTGGCACCGAGGGGTCGTTGCCACATGGGAATCCTGGAGCAGACTGATAGGTCTTCTGATTTCTCAAGGGAAGCTGGGAACATGATTTAAAAAAAAATCCCATTGTTTCCTGCCTGTATGCCCTATAGGAACACATAATAGGAAGAAGAGTCGGGAGATAGAGACATTTGGGGTTAGGAGTGAGGGCGGGGTGGGGTGAAGATTCAGGGAGATGGAGTCAGGAGCAGGGGCTTTTGAGGGACAGAAGCTGAATTCTTTTTTTTTTTTTTTTTAAGATTTTATTTATTTATTTGATAGACAGAGATTAGAAGTAGGCAGAGAGGCAGGCAGAGAGAGAGGAGGAAGCAGGCTCCCTGCTGAGCAGAGAGCCCGATGCGGGGCTTGATCCCAGGACCCTGAGACCATGACCCGAGCCAAAGGCAGAGGCTTCAACCTACTGAGCCACCCAGGCGCCCCCAGAAGCTGAATTCTGATCTAGGTGAGAAATGGGCAAATGAGATAAAAAAGAACACTACAGAAAATGCAGAAAAGCATAAAGAAGAAAATGAGTCATAATCCTGCCATGTAAAAATTAAGAAAGTGGGTGAAATTAAGAAAACCTGGTGGTGCCTGGGTGGCTCAGTTTAAGTGTCTGCCTTCAGCTCAGATCATGGTCCCAGGGGCCGGGACCTGCTTCTCCCTCTCCCTCTGCTGCTGCCCCTGCTTGTGCTCTCTCCCGTGCACTCTCTCTCGCTCTCAAATAAATGCATAAAATCTTAAAAAAATGAATCAAGAAAAAAGGCGTGTTGGGCTCTTGATTTTGGCTCAGGTCATGCTCTCAGGGTCATAGGATCAAGCCCCATGTTGGGCTCTGTACTCAGTGCAGAGTCTGCCTGAGATTCTCTCTCTCCCTCTGCCCCTAGCTCCCCACCTCAATGTATGCATTCTTTCTCTCTCTCTAAAACACAAAACAAAATCCCATTTACAATTGTTGCACCAAAACCAATAAAATATCTAGGCATAAACTTAACTACAGAAAAAGCACTAATTTTAAACATCTTTCCTTATGGTCTTTCCCCCCCACCGTATAGTCATCTTTCCTGATGTTAGATTATGATCATTTCCCCTTTATCATTACATTCTCTCTACAAACTTACTTTTGAAAGGCGGTATCTCAGTGCATCATGGGGGCAATGGCTCATGTAACTTTACACATTCAAATCCTGTCAGAATAAAACTCCTTCCCGAGTCTTGGCTGGTTGCTCCATTCGCTCAATGAAATGTCACCTGCTGTCTACAGTGGTAGAAGGTCTGCGGGCCGTGCTTGAGCAGTGGTTGGCATGTAGGGAGGGCTACAAACTGGCAGAGAGAGAAGTCTAGGCTGGGAGGGGAGCAAGGCTGAGCCAGTCATCGAAGATCTTTAAGTGGAACTAAAATCAAATTTAAATCATGCCCTTAGTGTGAATCCCTTTAGGGACAGTTAATGACTTAAACCACGTGGTTATAAGCCACACGTGCTCCTGGGCTCCACAGTGGGTGAGAAGCTTCTACATTTTCTCTTGCTAACAGCACTCTCAGATGGCAGAGTTTGGAGTGGAAGAAAGGCTACAGGCAAATCCATGTCCAGTCCTGGAAGGACGATTCCAAGTGCTTGCTGAGCAGCAATTTCTGACAGTCAGCACTGCGAGGTGCGTCACCCCCCAGCTGTCTCCCCTGGGGCAGGTGTCCCTGGGGCTCGTTTGAGGGGAGGGGGCTGAGGGAAGAGGGCCTGCCAGAGTCCCTCAGGAATGAGATTGTCACATGCCCTCTGAGTGTCATCTTTGTGTCTGTCACCTCTCACTGCCCTCTGTTTTAGGGGTGGCAGGTCCCGGCAGACACACTATACCTGCTTTGTGACTACGTGTGTCTCCCCGAGGGTGTGTTCCTGGTGTCTTGTGCAATGACTGCTGAGGCACGGGGCACATGTCTGAATGCATTTCCCAGGCAGCTGGCATGATGAAACCCAGCTGGCCCAGCTCCCCTGTGAACACTTGGCTCCCCTCCTCTCTACTGTGTTCCCTGAGCAGACACTTGACATGGTAGTGGGAACTGGTCTTGGAGAGCATTCACACCACACCTGTGTTGAGTGAGATTTTGCTTTGTGTGTACGGAGCACGATTCCCAGGGATCAATGAGGGTCAAACCAGCAAAACAAACACGTGGAATGTAGTCTGTTTGTATTGCTAATAATAATTGATACAATAGCTATTTATTGAGTATTTGCTATACGCTGGTCTTCAGGCTAAGAGCTTTTATGCATTAACTTATACATTTAAGCCTCACAAAACCTTCCTGAGTTAGGTACAATGAATACCCTCTTTAAAAAAAATTGTTCTGGGGGGCCTGGGTGGCACCAGGAGGTTAAGTGCGTGACTCTTGATTTTGGCTCAGGTCATAATCTTAGGGTAGTGAGATCGAGCCCTGCATCGGGCTCTGTGCTCAGCAGGGACTCTTGCTTCTCTCCTTCTCTCTCTCTCTCTTTCCATCCCTCACATTTTTCCTCTTTCTCTCTCTCAAATAGATACATCTTAAAAAATTGTTCTGAGATTTTTAATTAAAAATTTTTAAATTAAAAAATTTATTGTTGAATTATGTTGACATACAATGTTAAATTAGTTTCCGGAGGACACACAGTGACTGGAGCATTCTGTGGTTTGTGCAATCCTCACCAAGGTAAGTGTAGCTACCATCTGTCTCCCTACACCATTGTTACAATATTATTAACTGTATCCCCTATGCTCTACTTTTCATCTCTGTCACTTACTTATGACTGGAAATTTGTGCAAAAATAGGTGAATGGGATTAAGAGGTACAAGTTTCCAGTTATAATACCTGCATTGGGTATTAAACCTAATAATGAGGAAACTGAGACCCAGGGAAGCTGAGTAATCTGCTCAAAGTCCAGAGTGGTGGGACCCGGACTTAATCACATGCCTAGTTACCTGACCATGAAAGCATGTTCATAGGATTTAACTGCAAAGTAGAGCAAATGTTTAACTTACATTGCTTATATTGCTTTATTTATCACTGTCTTATAATACGTTTTCAGGCTCTAAGCTTAAATGAGAAAAGGAAGACTTTCCTGAGCAAGACAGGAAACCCAGTATGCTGGCAGATGTGAGGATTTGCAGAAGTCGTCTTTGTGACTCATTCAACCTACACAAGAAAACAGCCAACAAATTTTGTGTGTAATTGACTTAAATGATGACCCTTTTCTGAGTGCAAAATTTGGAAGACAGCTTGTACTTGGCTGGAAAGTTTGTCCAACATGTACATAGATAATCAATGACAGTATGGATGTTGATTCTAAGAATCGCAGAGAAGAAAGCCTGATTCAGCTGGAAGAATTGCTAAAGCTTTGTGGTCATTACAATTTTCAAACCCATGAAAGCAAACTGAATTTGCTCCAGAAGCTGGAAAAAGAGAAAAAAAGTAGGCTCACTAAAAAAGGCAACAACTGGTTCTGACTGGTAAGTGACACCAGAGAAGAGCAAGGCCTGCGATCGCCAGGGTCTCCTCATTTTCAGTGGAATGGACTCGGAGACTGCCTCAATGAAGACTGTTCAGGATGTTTCTATGCTTGTCCTGCCTGGGCTTCCGGCCAAATGGGGTTCTCAGTGCTGCTGAGACCTCAAGAGACTATAGGAGCAAAGTGAAACCAAAGGAGGAGAAATCATCCATACTGTTGGATAATTTCTGGTATCAAATCATGGGATCTTTAAAGATATCTTCTCTATTTCTTTTAAAAAAGATTTTATTTATTTATCTTAGAGAGAGAGAGAGAGATAGTGAGGAGAGGGGCAGAGGGATAGGGAGAAAATCTCACGCAGACTCCCCACTGACTGTAAGCCCAGTGCAGGGCTCCATCCCACCACTTCAAGATCACTGCCTGAGCTGAAACCGAAAGTCGGACGCCCAACCGACAGAGTCACCCAGGTGCCCCAAAGGTCCTTTCTGTATTTCTAAAACTGTCATCCTAAGGTACATTTTAAAGCTGACTGCCGAATAATGAAAATTTGAAACCCATCTCCGCAAGCACTCTGTGTGTACTAATGTTGCATTTAAGTGTTCTAAGATTCGTTACTTGACGTAACTTTAATGGGCTATTATTCAGCAGCCAGGTTTAAGCCTGTCTGTCAATATCAACAAGTAGGTAAAGGCCGCCCTAGTTGAGCACAGTTAAGTGTCAGCTACCATGGTATATACTGCGAGTTGCTACCCGAACTACAAACACCCCTGCTAGATGTTGGGTCCACATATCATTACGTAACAGAGTTGCTTCACAATCAGTGACCAATCATGCTACTTCTCTCAAATTCTGCTGATGATTCGTTACTGCACATCCGTCGCTCAGTTCATTCATAGACCGCAAAGCATGGGTATGTTGTCTCCGTCTCACCCATGTGACATTTTACAAAAATGGATCCCCAAAAGAACTGGCCAACAAAGATGAAAGTGTAGAGAAGAAATGAAAAAATATTAATACTTGAAGTGAGACTTGAACGTAAATGGAGTTGTAGAAAAAATCAATGGTGAGAAGGTTGACACTCTGCTGAGCCAAAATATGCCGCTAGAGGAACCTTCTGAAGGCACCCCTAACGTCAATGGGGAAATGGGTGTGATGAAAAGGATGAACAGGGCTCAAAGGAAATGATGGTAAAAAAAATTCATGGTAAAGGAAATTGCAGAGTGATTTTACAATATTGAAGTTGCAGCTGATAAAACGGCAGAAGCGGGTCCAAACGTAAAAAGAGTATGACAATTTGCAATCGTATAGAAAAGATGCTTACTCAGTGTCATAAAGTAACAGAAAAGGCAAGTAGTGTTCCAACTACTCTCGATTAGTTGTTTGCAATGAAATAACACAAATTCTCCATGTTTCTAATGTTTTAAATTACAGTGTACTAGTGCTTTTTACAATTTTTCATTTTATTTTACACTTAAAACTGACAGTAAGAGTTTTTAATATTTTGACAGATTTTAAAGGTCACAGAACAATAATTTTCCCCATCAATTATTAAGATTACTTTGAATGACCATTTTTTTCAGTTTTTAAATCATTTTTTTAATTTATTTTCAGCATAACAGTATTCATTGTTTTTGTACCACACCCAGTGCTCCATGCAATCCGTGCCCTCTCTAATACCCACCACCTGGTTCCCCCAACCTCCCAGCCCCCCACCTCTTCAAACCCTTCAGATTGTTTTTCAGAGTCCGTAGTCTCTCATGGTTCACCTCCCCTTCCAATTTCCCCCAACTCCCTTCCCCTAACTCCCCATGTCCTCCATGCTATTTGTTATGCTCCACAAATAAGTGAAACCATATGATAATTGACTCTCTCTGCTTGACTTATTTCACTCAGCATAATCTCTTCCAGTCCCGTCCATGTTGCTACAAAAGTTGGGTATTCATCCTTTCTGATGGAGGCATAATACTCCATAGTGTATATGGACCACATCTTCCTTATCCTTTTTTTTCTTTTTTTAATGGACCGACATTACTGTACAAGGCAAGGACTGTCTGCACCTGGGGACAGAGCCTACTTCAGGGAAAATTAATTTTGTTGTGTGTGTGTTCAAAGCCCACATTTAATGAAATAATGCACTAAAATATCAAACAAAAGTACTCCTGAATTTCCATAAAGTTAAAAAATTTTTTACAAGAAAATACACATCTTAAATAGGAAATTTTATTAGAACAAAACTTTTATTATAACTCTCTCTCCTATGCATTCTATTTTATCCTCTGTATATGTTTCACATTGAGATGCAAGTAATACTGGTTTTGTGTTTGTTCTATACCTGAATAGCCTGTTAATAATAAACATAAGTATATTAATTGCTTACTGACTTGTATGTCCCCATGTGGAATGGGGCACTTTCTCAGATCAGTCTAAGCTTTTTATTTGAGTTAGTGAGACAGTAGTTTCTCTCCCTCCCTCTTTCTCTCTCTTTAATTATAAAATACAAAAAGAGAATAATATGGTTAAATATTGATGACATTGACAGTGGTTTTAGGGAAAATTAATTTTGATAAAACTAAGTGGTTGTGTGTTAAACTACTTTGGTAATAATTGACATATCTAAGTACTAAAATACTTCTCCCTACTTTCCCTCAAAAAAAGAAAATTTAATATTGTATAAATATTTATAAATCAATATTGTATTTGTTCATTGTGCCTATTTAGGAGACCAGACTTTTTGTGAGCATGCAAAATGTTAACAGAGAAAAGTATATCTAATTTAGAGTACTTCATAAGAAAAGCTGAGTTTTGGAAATATTAAAGTTTGGAAATATTTTTAAAAAAGACAGGAAATCCAGAACCAATTAAGAAAAAAGTAGACAAAATCGACTACACATATAACAGTTTTTTAAACATGGCAAAAGACACCATAAATAAATTTAAGACAATAAATATTTTGGGAAAGTATTTGTAACACAAATGACAGAAAAACAGTTAATATCACACAAAAAATTGTGGGGTGCCTGCCTGGGTGGCTCAGCTGGTTGAGCGACTGCCTTCAGCTTGGGTCATGATCCCGGACTTCCAGGATCGAGTCCCGCCTCGGGCTCCCAGCTCCTTGGGGAGTCTGCTTCTCCCTCTGACCTTCTCCTCGCTCGTGCTCTCTCTCACTCATTCTCTCTCAAATAAATAAATAAAATCTTAAAAAAAAATGTACAGGTTATAAGGAAAAGAAAAGCCAATTAAAAATAATTAAAAAGTTGAATAATAATTCAGAGATGAGGAAATCCAAATGACCAATTGTCATATGACAAGATGCTCAATCTTATTGTCAGGAAAATGTGCATTAAAACATCACTGATAGACTTTTTCATGTATCAGACCAGTAAAAGTGCAAAAAGTTTTCATATATGGGGTTGATAAGGATGCAGAAAATGAACACTCACTCTGTGAAAGAAGTGTGAATTATTACAATTTATTTGGAAACTGTCCTGGAAATATTTATTAAAATAAATTGTACACTATGGTAGACACTGTTAGTTGCCTACCCAATAGCCACAGCTTTTTTCTTCCTTTCCAATAGAATCATAATTTTGTTTATGGAAGCAAGATGCTAAATTGTAATTGATTTAAACCACCAGGACAATATTGTTTTTTTTTTCCCCCAGTTACTTAATTTCCCAGTCTAGCAGTAGTCATGTAACTCACTTCTGGTCAAGAAAATGTAAAGGAAAGACTGCTGATAAATCTCTGGAAAGGCTTTTGGTTTGCTTTACTTATATAAAATACAAATGTGAGTGTTGCTTCCTTTCCCCCTTTACCTTGAATATAAACATGCCTGATGCCTGGAGTTTGGCAGCCACTTTGTAACCACGAGGAAGCAAATGTGAGAACAAAATGCTAAGATGGTTAGGATAGCAGAACAGAGGGGCACCTGGGTGGCTTGGTAGGTTAAGCCTCTGCCTTCAGCTCGCTCGGGTCATGATCCCAGGGTCTTGGAATCGAGACCCGAGTCGGGCTTTCTGCTCAGCAGGGAGCCTGATTCCTCCTCTCTCTCTGCCTGCCTCTCTGCCTATTTGTGATCTCTCTGTCAAATAAATAAATAAAATCTTTAATTAAAAAAAAAAGGATAGCAGAACAGAAAAACATATGAGGGCTTGGGTTCTTTAACCAATATCCATTATTACTTACCTCCAGACGTTTGTTATGTGAGAAAAACAAACCCTTGTTTGTTTAAGCCTCTGTTAGTCAGTTTCCATTACCGATCGCCACATATGCCTATAACTGGATGCATACATTCCTTTTGACTCAGCCATTTCTGTATGTGACTCCATCCTAGAGAAATGAAAGTACCAGTATGTAGAGATTTATGTATAATTTATGTATAACATTGTTTTTAGAAGCAAAGAACTGAGAACAAATGGAATGTCTATCAGTAGCCAGATGGCTAAATAAAGTGTAGTATATCCACAGAATAAATTGTTATATAACCATTAGAAAGAATGATTTAAAAGGAAGTCTATTGAACTTGAGGGATGTTCATGATGAATTATTATGTAAAAATGGCAAATTAGATAGTTAATATTTATAGTAAATCATTTGTGGAAAAGATCTCCGTATGTAAATGTTTGCATATTTCTACACAAGCATAGGAAAAAGGAATTAAAAATGCCTGCAAGAGTGAGGGGAGAAACACATTTGAATGAAACAAGCCTGAAGAAGAAAAGAATCTGTCTTAAATATTTTTAAAAAATATTTTACTTATTTATTTATGAGAGAGAGAGGGAGAGAGAAAGAGGGAGAGAGCACACGTGCCTGCTTCCGTGCACAAGAACCTGAGCAGGGGGAGGGGCAGAGGGAGAGGGAGACAGAGAGAGAGAATCTCAAGCAGATTCTGTTTCAGGCACGGAACCTGACCTGGGGCTGGACCTCACGACCCTGACATCATGACCTGAGCAGAGTTGGTCACCCAACCAACTAAGCCACCCAGACACCCCAATCTGCCTTAAATATCATCAAATTTTATTTTTATTGAACTGAGAAGCATCTAATGCGGCATAAATATATGTGGTATTAGCAATTATGTTTTAAATACAGAACTGAATAGAAGAAAAAAATTTTAGACACACAAAACATAAATTTTATTATATAACAATTTTTATAAATAGACTATTTTTTTTACACTTTTTCAAAGGTTTTTTTAAAAAATTCCAGTTTGGTTAACATACAGTGTTATATTAATTCCAGGTGTACAATATAGTGATTCAACAATTCCATACATTACTCAGTGCTCATCATAAGTACACTCCTTAATCTCCATCATCTATTTCAACCATCCCCTCACCACTCCTCTGACGACCATCGGTTTGTTCTCTATAGAGTTAAGAGTCTGTTTTTGGGTTTGCCTCTTTTTCTTTATTCATTTGTTTTGTTTCTTAAATCCACATATAAGTGCAATCATGTGGTATTTGTCTTTTTCTGACTGACTTATTTTGCTTAGCATAATACTCTCTAGCTCCATCCATGTTGTTGCAAATGGCAAGATTTCCTTCCTTTTTATGGCTCAGTACTATTCCATTGTATATGTGGACCGCCTCTTCTTTATCCATTCATCAATCAAGGGACATTTGGGTTGCTCCCATAATTTGGCTACTGTAAATAATGCTGCAATAAACACAGGGGCACATATATCTTTTCAAATTAGCATTTTCGTATTCTTTGGGTAAATACCCAGTAGTAGAATTACTGGATCACGTGGTAGTTCTAGTTTCAAACTTTTGAGGAACCTCCATATTGTTTTCCAGAGTGGCTGCACCAGTTTGCATTCCCACCAACAGTGCAGGAGGGTTCCTTTCCCTCCCCATCCTCACCAGCGCTGTTGTTTCTTGTATTTTTGATTTTAGCCATTCTGACAGGTGTGAGGTTATATATCATTGTGGTTTTGATTTGCATTTCCCTGACGGTGAGTGATGTTGAGTATCTTTCATGTGTCTGTTAGCCATCTGTATGTCTTTTTGGGAGAAATCTCTGCTCTTTTTGTCTTGTGCCCATTTTTAAAATTGGGGTATATGTTTTTTGGGTTTTGAGTTATATGGACTGAATAGAAGAAAATTTTAAAATTATACATTTTTGTTTTCTCATAGTGCCTCACTCCCTTTTTTGTAGAACATGAATTCCAATTTTATTTTCTTCTGTACCAAGAATTCAAAGATAGGTCTTACTTTCCTTCTAATGATGTGATGGCAGAATTTAGTTTTGAATCTTTTACCGGTGGTGATACTTAGTTTTCATAATGAAAGGTATCTGTTAACAACTGTGATACTTTGAAACAGAGACACAGTGTTCACACAGTTACAAAAAAAATAATGAGGGCGACTATCACAGGAAGACTTATAGAGCTCTGGTGCTCCGATGTCTTAGAGTGCCAGATCTTAAAAACTCCTCATAGTTCTTCATCTACACCATCAGTGTTAATTAAGAAAGACAACTGAGTAATGTCATTCTCACAACTTCCATGATGAGGGCTCATTCGCGGAATTCAGTCTTCACCTCCTCAAATCAGAGTGAACTTCAGATCATCACTTTCGTTACTAGAAAACTGATTTTTGTGTAGGCAAATGAGCCAGGTTATCTCTTATCAGGTAAGTTGCCCAAAGACGTTTGAGACAATGTGGATGGGCCTTGAGAGAATTATGCTAAGTGAAATAAGTCAGACAGGGAAAGGTAAATATTATACGATTTCTCTTCTATATGAAATCTAAAAAAGCTGAACTCAGAGCAACACAGAGTGGAGTGGTGGTTGCAAAGAGCAGCGGTGGCGGAGATGGGGATATGTTGGTCAAAAAGTACAAACATCCAGTTATAAGGGGAGTAAGAACTGGGGGTCCGATAGACAACATGGTGACTATAGTTAACAGTAGGGTATCGTATACTGGAAAGTTACTCATGGATGAGATCTTCAATGTTCTTACTACACACACAAAGAATGGTCATTATGTGAGGGGATGGAGGTATTAACTACCTTCATGGTGGTAATCATTTTGCAATAAATACATGTATCAAATTATCACACCATACACCTTAAACTTACATAATATTATATGTTAATTATACCCTAATAAAGCTGTGGAAGGAAAAAGAGGAAAACAAAATATTCCTGTCAAACCTACCAGGGCTGTGACAAAGTTCATGGTAAACCACTGGTCAGAACATGTAATGCATTTTTGTCAAGAAGCAAAGCTTCGCAGGGTAGAGAGGGAAGCAGGAAGGGTCACAAGGACCTTTTGACCTGTGAGGCGTCTGACTATACCAGTCAATGCCAAGTGCCTTCATTTAGTCACCTGGCCCAGCAGGACCCAACGATCCCATATGACATCAATCCTGGGCTTCAGGAAGCACACCTGGGTCCATCAATATAGCTTATGATTTTGTTACCCAAATTGTTACTGCATTACCTTCCATGTCTCAGACATCAGGCTAAATGCTTGGGTATAAAGACAGAGAGGACAGAGGTTCTTGACCTTGAGAAGCTCACAACCCGGGGCACAGGACAACTAGGGGAGGACTTGTCGACAGAGGCGGCGGTAGGCTACGGGACAGAAGTGCGCATAACGTGAGGGCTCTGTATGGGGCCTCTGGGCAGGCCTCAGAAAGAAGGTGAGGTGTGAGCCTTCTGTTCTAGAAGGAACAGAAGCGTGCTCCGACAGAGAAGCAGAAAACAGGCATTTCCAGCAAGGAGAACCGTGCCGGCAGAGAAGCCGGAAAAAGCCCGGCAGAGTCCGGGACAAGCAGGCAGCTTGGGAGGGGAGGCTGCGGACGGATGCTGACCTGTAGACAGATTTTGGTGGGGCCACAGCGTGGTTTAGACATTTGAACCACATTTAGAAGTGGAGATGTTTTATGGAAAAAAAAGAAAAAGAAAAAGAAAAAGAAAACCTGGCCACCGCGCTGGATGTCCAGGAGCTGGAGGGGAGGCGTGGCGTTCCCTTCTGCAGAGCTCTGGGCCCTCCTGCTCTTCACAAGGGCCGCCTCCCACCCCAGATCCCTGACTCTGCCGTTCATGCTGCCACCAAGCAGTCCCAGCATCACTCCTGGAAGCATTTGAAATTCTTGCCTCTGGTTAAGCATTCTTGGAAATTAAAGAGCGAGCAGGGGGAAAGACTGGCAGAGTGTCCATGGAGAGCCATCATCAGCCCCTGCGCAGAAGGGACGAGGGGAGGTAGTGGTGTAAATGAAGTGTGTGCTCAGGGCCCAGCCCTGGGGTGTGAATCCTGTGCAGCAAGGAGTGAGTGGGGATGAAACATCTCAGCTCTCCCCTGGGGCCACTCAGTGGCCAGACCGGAAACCATGGGGTGAGAGGGGCCCTGGGTGGGTTGTACACAGGGGCACGGGGTGGACTGTGGATCTGAGAGGGCAAGTCAGCAGCACACCTAGTCATTTAGGGATAGAGAGAGCCAGGAAAGGCCCTCTCCTGAGACTCATTTGGGCTGTGGTCCCTCTATGGGGCCCCTCCTAAGGATGGTGAAGCCACAGGCTCAAACACCAGCGGGTGGGTGGGCAGGGGGGTTAGGCAGGGCCCGAGATGGCCCTCCATTACCAGGAAGCCCTGGAAGGCCACAAGACCCACAGCAGGACAAGGGCAGGATGGAGGCTCAAGTCTGGGCTCACAGATTCTTCCAGAAGAAGACTAAAGGAAGTGGATCCTTGGAGTGCTTGTAGCCCACAGACCCTTGGACAGGACGCTGTGGTTAGAGTGCTGGAGGTGGACTGAACCCCAGAGGTTTTGCAGCACAAGGTCTAGTCCACCAGGGGACCTGCTGTGCACTGGTGGTCACCTGGTCTCTCCTCAATGGTTTTGGTTGTCAGAGAGTCCCTTAGCCTAGGAGGCGGCTCTGGAAAAAAGACCCTCTACTGAGCAGAAATCAACACTTTTGCCTCTGGCTCTGCTTCTTGAAGCCACACTGCACAACATCCTATGTCCAAGGGCAGGTTCCTCACTCCTCTGGGTCCTTCACCATGTCTAAAGGTCGCAAACAGGGAGCACGACCCTATAATTGGGGCCCCATTTGCCAGTGGGTCTCTGGAAATATTTCTCATGACGTGTCCCTCTCCCCGTGCCTTCTTCTAGCTTGAACTGAAGGTCGGCAGAGGATCAGAGAGCAGAGTCCCCTTTGAACTGGACGATATATTAGTGGCATTTAGGATCACACTAGATTTTTTTTTTATTCCAAAAATTGGGCTGAGCAAGTGGGAATGGGTAAACTTCATCTCAACAACTCCCTCAGCTAGAGAGGCAGGAGCGAGACAGATGGGCACTGGGGGCACAGGAACACCCCAGGGTCTCACAGCCAGCAAGCAGCAGGCCTGCAACCAACCCGGGTCTTTGCTCCCAGGGCCTCCTTCCACCACAGGGGTCCGGTACCCTTGCACTCTGGTTCTCTCTGTTGCAGGGGTTTCCTTTGAGACCAAAGACAGGCGGGAGAGTCATGCCACTTCCTCTGTTCTGATGGGGCAGGGTTTAAATGACGCTGGCTTCTTCCAGCACAGCCCTTAGGGGAGGTCACATTTCCAGATCTGAGGATTCCCTTTCTGGAACATGCAGGGCAGCCCAGCTCCAGGTAGTGAAGCTGTTCCTTTGTCCTGCTCTCAACTCCACTCCCCTGACCTCCTGGGAGGGGCTCCCCTGCAGGATGGGGACTTGCACCGGAGGACTTCATGGCACAGGGCAGCCTGTGGTCCTAAGGCACCTGTACAGCTGTCCATCAGGGCCTGAAGCTTCCATTGGAGTAAATGTCCCTGGAGAGAGGCTCCCCACCCCCTTTTTAAAAAAAATTTTTGCTTTTCCCTTCTCTCTTTCCTGTTTCCCTTCCGGCATAAATGTCACCATGTTTTCATTCTCAGTTGCAAAATTTGGTTCCTGAGAAGCCATTGCCCACTTGGGCAAGTGCTAGTCGCATGGTGCTCCTTACAGGCTCCAGTTTCCATAGGGGGAGTTTTCTCACTTCTCTGCCCTAGATGATCCTGACTGAAAGGAGGTCCAAGGGGCCATGCTTCCCAGGGGCTCCCACCTTCTGGATATATGGGATATGGACGCATGGCTGGGGGCAGGGGCTGGGGGATGCCCCGGGTAGGGACCAGGCACTGGCAGCTCCAGACATCAGACCTCGCCTGTGCTGTCTGCTCCCTGGGGCATAGTGTGTTTAGAAGGCAGCAGGGATTAGATCAGAATCTCCAGGAGAGACTTTGAACAGATGCCAAGTGCCACCCCGACGACGGATTCTACAGTTTGACTAATCTAGGGTGGGAGACACTGGCTTGGTGGAAAAGGCGTGGCTAGCCCCAGTTGCGTGTCCACAGACACATCGCTGTCTATTTTTGAAGGTGGAAGGCTGGGACGGAAACCTCAGGGCCTGCCCAAGTAGCAAGTGCAGAGAGCAAATGTGGAAAAGGAGTTTTAGAAGATGGAGGAGGGAATGCTGGTGCTGGAATTCTGGGGGGCTGCTGGGTAAAGAGCTCAGAGTTGGCAGGAGGCAAGGTGAGGTCACACACACCCCCAAAACGGGGAGAGGCAGGAGGCAGGGCAATGCAGGGACCAGGTAGAACTGGGGTGTGAAATTTGGGCCAACAACATCCAACAAGTCGAGCCCCGTCTGTCCAGACCATGGAATCAAGCTGGCAACCACAAGTTGCCTGGATAAATGAGGGGAGATTGGTCTGGCTTGACTCAAAGTTCATCGGCGTTTTTTCCTAGGGAGTGTCCCGCCTGCAACACCCCGGGCACCTGGCTAGATCCAGAAGCGGCCACCTGATACTGGCTCTAGCAGAGGGGGGCCTGGCAGGAGGGCTTGGAACTCAGGGAGGAGAAGGAGCAGGACAAGAAAAAAAATCCCATGGGTTAGAAACAAGGCCTGGAGAGGTCCCTGGAGAAGGAATAGGGTCAAGGGGCAGGAGGGAACACCAAGTATGGGGAGCAGGTCTCTCCCTCCTTCTCCCAAGAGGTGGGTAAAGGCTCTGTTGGGGGACAGCTGCCAGGCCAGTGCACTTGGGACAAGGAATTGCCTAGGTTTTCATCTTCCTGCAGGTCAGGTAGATGCCAAGCCCTCTGGAGCTTGGACAACAGGTTCTACAGGCTTGCCCTGCTCTGGAAGCTGAGCATCCCTGGGGACCAAGAGCTCATGCTGTCCTGCCACTATTTTGCTCTCTGCTGCATCTGCATGAGCTCCTCCTAGGTTGCACATGTGAGATCCGCACATGGGTTAGAAGGGCAGGGGGCTTAGCCATGGGGATTCAAGGGCAGCGAGGCTTGTAAGAACTGGGCTGACAGCTGTAGAAAGTTCCCTACAGTGAGAAACTGGGCAGCAGGGAGCGGGGTGAGTGACTGAGGGTGGGGTGGGATGGGGTGGGTGTGGACAGGTCTGTTGTTTCTTTTCCACTAGGCTAAGCAGAGAAATTCCAAATAAATGCAGGCCTTATACATCCTCATGTCCATTAACTCTGAACACCTAAGGGGCAAGCTGCAGTTGTTTCACTTGCTCTGCAAAGCCTCTATAAAGCTTTTCCTAAAAGCTGCGTCTCCGCCCCCACCACTAACGTGTCTTTTGCTGAGTCCTAGATTACAGTGGTTCTCTGACTAGAGCATGTATTGGAAGCACCTAGAAGGTGGAGGGGGCGTAGGACACCTCTGGAGTTTAATAGTCTGGGGGAGGGGCCTGAAGATTTGCATTCCTGAGACGGGGCTGCTGGTCTGGGGAGCACACCTGGAGAACCACAGCTATGCACACATGCTCTCTACCTTATAATTCAGGCTTCCTTTGCGTGTTGTCTGCAACTGTTCCAGAATTAGTTTTTGCATGTCAGTCTCTCAGCCAGATCTCAGTTCCTTCAGGGGTGGGGACTGTCTGTTTTATATTTTCATCTGCATCATTTAGCATATTGTCAGACACCTAGCGGATGAAAGGCTAATGTATTGGGATCTTTGTGGAGGGTTTGGTTTCTTCAAGTGGGCAGGGATCAACTCTGGTGAATTTGAGGATTCCCACATTTTGCGAAGGAGCATCTAATTTTTCCTCATCACTCATATGCGTGGAGAAAATTCTTAATTTGCTTTTCAGTAACATGCTACTCTCATGAAAGAAAAGCTCCAGTCTCGATTTAGGGGGGAAAAAAAAAGAGTTCATTCCTTCATCCTTCCAAACAAGGTACGGTACAACTGGACAATAATGCACATGACTGAAAAAAACAGAACCACATTTTATATTGCTCACTACTCTTTAAATAAGTATAATTCCGATATTAAGGAAAAGAACTGCTAATCACATTAACACATTACAGAAATCAAAATTAACTTATCACACAAAATAAATTAAAACATTAAATATTAACCTTTTCAGTGCAACATATACAGAAGTCAGAGTAACAAGTTCTAAAAAAAAAAAAGCCTCAGGTTTGTTATCATAAAGATAATGGAAAGTTGAATACTTCAGTAAGTTACTACCCTAGGAAGAGGGGCTGCTTTTCAGTACTGTGTGTTGTTCACCACTAGATCTTTCCGAGAGCCTGGTAAAATCAGAGGCTGGAGAGGAAAGGTCTCATGTTCCCACACTGAGAACAAACGTATGGGTTCGTCTTCCTTCGGTGATGTCCCCTTGGGTGCTGGGCTTTTGAATCCTCCCCCTTCCTTGGCCAAGCAGGTTGAGAGAAACCAAAGCCCAGACCCTACAGGGCAGGCAGGGTCTCCTGAGTAGTGCTGGGACTTTGTCGATCCGTTTCTGCCGATATTGCCTGGAGAAGCGACTCCAGGTGCGGTGAGACAACCCGGCCCTGGAAGATGGGGCTGAAGAGGCACCTTCTTCTCCACCTGCAGAGCACAGATTCCCAGGAAGCTCTAGAACCACACCTCCTCCTACGTCCCCGATGCATGGGTGGCTGAGGTGTCAGTCCCACCTCCTTGCTTCTTAGGAAAATAGACTCTGGGACGCTGTGCCCACCTCCTCTGTGGGAACAAAACGGCCAAGCTCAGATTTTGCTTGATTTCAGGTGTGTCGGAACCATCTTCCAGATAAGCGTGGACTGCTGTCTATCTTTGCATCTAGAAGAAAAGGTTTCTGGCCGGTATGCTTAGACACATCACAGACTGCAGAGCAGTGGGAGAATCGAGGCTCCATAAAATATTTGCAAGCACCCCCTCTTCTTTTTTTAATGGGGGTGTTTCGCTTCTCCTGAGATGGACACCGGAAGCTGCTTTGCTTCCTACTCCCAGGCGTGCGGCTGCGGACCAGGAAAGGCCTCAGGAAGGAATCCCTAGTCATATCATCAGCTTTCTCGAGGCCAAGGAAACACAGGGAACCCATAAAGATGGATTTGAAGATGCATTTTTAACCTTAAAAGGGGATATTTTTACAGCTAGCTCAAAATGTACCAATACCAAGAAATGGCCCAGGAATCCAATGCTTGCTGGTCATCTGATTTTTAAAGAGAAACCACAAAGAAGCAAGGTTCTCCTCTCCTGAGCACGGACAAAGGTCCATCCAGGCCTGCCTTCACCCAGCCTCTGTTTCTAACTCTTTTCAGACCTGCTGGTTTGCCGAGAACTGCCTCAGGAGCCATGCACAGGGAGGCACGCTGCTCGTTCCCCGCACAGTTCACGGAGTGATTGCACAGGCGCGAGGAAAGGGGCACCGAGGACCAGAGCCTTCACGGACACTGAGGTGAAGTCCCTGCAGGGAACCCAGAAGGCTCTCATCCCTCTCTTCTCACACCTCTGCAAAGGCTCTTGGACTCCTGGAGACCAAACATGGGTCCTGCCCTCCCTCCAGTGACGAAAGCCCCACAAAACATCTCACATGGGTTCCTATTCTCTAAAGGCAATCAGACCTCAAAGAGTCTCTAAAAGACCAAGGAAAGACTGTCCTAGAGTCAGAATGTGACCTGAAGTTAAAGACACACTATGCCACTGGTCTCTCTCGCCAGGCTCTCAGACTTTCTGGAGGGTCTGGTGAGAGAAAGGAGTGAAAATTGGGGTGTCTGCAAACCCATGTCAGTGGACAGGTCTCTGAGCAAGATGCTACAAGTGGGCCTCCATGTGCCTACCCGTGGCTGGAGGACAGGCGGGAGAAAGGAAGCTTAAGCCTGGAAGCTGCGTCAAATGCCTCCTTAGCGGGCCAGCAGGCAAGTGGAGCCCGTTTCTGCCTTCACCGCTTCATTCCATCATCCAATCCGAGTGCCAGAGCTAAGACATGCGTCACATAATGGTCTCAGTTGTAACAAGTAAATTCATCGAAATGGACAGATTGGGGAAGAAGAATAGGGGAGGACAAAATAATCTGGTAGAAATTTTAAGCCAACTTGATATATTTTAAAGGTCTCTTTCGTGACGGGTGGGGCCAGACACACTAATAGGTAGAGATTTTTCATTTTTCAAATATTAGTGAATAAAGAGTTCCCTTTCATAAGGACTTCACGTACTATTTCACTGTTATTCTGTTTACAGTTTTTAACAAAAATTTCTAGGGCTGAGCTCTCTGCTGTTTACCTGGAGGGAACCAGTGTTTCCCATAGGCAAGCCCAGTGGGTCAGAACATAACCAGAGGCCCATGAAAACATTTCTCCTTCTCTAAGGGGAAAGCAAGACCCACCCTGTAGAGGTGACTTGTTAGAGTTTTTGTTAATAAAACCAGCATCCTGAATGGAAAAGAGAAAAAAAAAATCACGGGGACATTTCTCCTAATGCTAGAAAATAAATAGGAAGGTTAAATTTCTCCTTTTAAAAATAAATCCACAAATCAACCGAACAACAACATGGAAAGTAAATGACCAGCCCCCTTTTTGTGGATGTGGCCCGGAAGGCCCGTGGCTCTCCACTTGTGCTCTATTTCTAAACATATGGAAGGAACACTAGGAAGTTAATCTGTCTAATCGTGGAGCTGGGTAGTCCTGTGTTCGTCCTGAGGAGATGCACACACAGGCACTCTCTTCCTCTCTCCCCACAAAGCTACAAATCTTTGCTGCTGGACTGGCTAGCTTTTCTACTGGAATGTATCTGAGGGCCTTTCCCTGCTTTGTGTCTTAAATGCAAGACCTGTGAGCCCCAGTCTTTGCTCTCATCAGCAACTCCTCCTCTGTTTCCAACTCTGCACCCCCGGGGGGCTCTTACCAAGCCTTAGCTGTCGCAAAGGGGCCAGATGGTTGTAATCAGTCAGCTAACTTTTCAGCCAGCATTACATACATCATTCGTGTAGAAGTCTGAAAAGGTTTTATGCTTTTTATACCGACTTAAGAGATTAAAAATGAAACCATCATCCATCTCATAAATAAGAAATGATCTCCGAGGCTGCCGACGACTTGGGAAGGTCCTCGGCGTCGTGTGTCTGTGGAAGATGTCAGGCTTGGCCGAGGGGCTCGTGGGCAGAAGACATACATGGCTCCTCTCACATTTGATATCTTCCCGTAACCAATAGTTACCCTTTTTCCACCTTCTTCTCCAATAAACGGATGAGAAAAAACTCAACGACAGCAATCTCTGGGGTTGGGGAGGATGGATACTGTTGTGGGGACATGGGCCCATGGAAAAGAAACACAGCCTGGCCTCGGTGACTGGCAGAAGACGACAACACGTCTCTGGGCTCCGAGGCCGGCAGACGCACACACCTTATGAGGTCAACAGGAAGTCCACCCCTTTGCAATTCTTTTTTGACCAGTCTTGAAACCGTGATCCACTGATTTCTTCTCTAGGTCACACCAAATAACCCCAAGCAGACAGAGTTCTTGACAGAGTTGTGAAGGAAGGCCCACAAAAGACAAAAAGGCTGCACAGGTGATTGCTGGCAGAGTAGGAAGCCAGCTGGTCCTGAAGAAGTCCTTTCTCCCTCAGGCTGCCACAGTCTATCTGGCCAAACTCCCTCTGGGCTCTTCAGACCACTGGAAGGAAGGAGAAACAAGTTAAGTGCTGCGGGCCAGCCCCCCAGCTGTGCTAGGAAAACAAGCTCGGGGCAGAAACTTGGAGGTGCATCAGCCAAGGTCACCAGGTTCTCTTGGGCAGACAGGCCCAAGCCCAGATTCCTCTGGTTCAACCTCAGGGGCAGCAGCTTCTGAAACTGTGCTTCTGGGGCCAAAGGCAAGGCTGACTGAATGTGAAGCGAGTCACGGTAGCAGAGAATGGGGATACAGCGTGCTGTGAGGAGAGTCCGCCCAGCGTGGGGACAGCTCCCCTGGAAGGGTTGGCCTGGCGGGCAGCTCGTGAGCTGGTCCAGGACTCTGGTGGCAGAAGGGCTTCCCCTCAGGCCATCTAAGATTGGACCCATTTGTTCCTCAATGGGCGGGGCTCTGAGGCATTCTCTATGGCTCACGGGGGGCAGCTCTAGAGTCCAGCTCAGCCTGGACATCCTCCTGCCCTTTTCCCTCCCGTGGCTCCTGGGGAGCTGGAGAGGTACACGTCATCTCCGGGAGCAGCCTTCAGTCTCAGTGGCCGTCTCTGGAAGGCCAGACCTCTCTGCGGCTCAAAGCTAATGTCCTCCCAAATGCGGGCAGAGAAGGAACGTTAATAAGAAACTTCCTCTACCTTAAATAGCTCTCCTGAGGTGAGCACAAATGGCACAAAATCTACTATAAATTTTCTGAAAAGATTTAAACTGTTTTTCTATTGGTGCCAAACAACAATCTAAAAACTTCCTTAGCTCAGTGGATGGTCCTTGGAGGCAGCAGGAGAGAGGGGTGTGGGGGCCTTCAGAGGCCCTGGTTCTCATCCTAGCTCCCTCGTGGACTGATGGTTGGACCCAAGCAGACCTTTGGCAGACTCAGTGTACCCGCACCACTCACAAATCCTCCTCCTCTTAAGGCCGTTAGAAGGATGAATGGATTAGCATCCTTAAGAGCTGTGAGCCTCCTAGCTGACAAGAACCGCTCACGCACCATTACTATGGCTCCTGAAGAACAAATAAAGTGCTCCTGGGCCTTCGACTCCTGCCAGGGCAGATCGCCAAGAGGTTTAATGGACATGTCGGTGCTCTAGCTTCCCAGCCGCCCTTCTTCCTACTCTCTGCAACTGTGAGCTTCTGGAATGGCAGCTGCTGACTAGAGAAGGTCACCCTTGGTATTAGCCTGTGGTGACGGTCTCCTGTCCCACTACTTCCCGAAAAGGAACTTCAGGTTTTTTGATGGGCTTGACTGGTCACAAGAGCATTTCAGAAAATCTTGTTGATGTGTGACTCTCCAGGGCTTGTCTGGATAAAGGAGCCATTTGCCTCCATGAGCCCCAAGCTGGTTATGCCCAGGTGAGGACTCCTGAGAAGCAGGTTTGGTCCCATTTCCAGATGCCCAGTATTATTCGTGGATGTCAGTGAAAATACTCACGAAGCAATGGTAAGCTTAAAGATCACAAGAGCCCAGAGCTAAACAGTGGTCTGAGAGCTGTAGGCCAAATCCCTCATTTCACCGATGGGAAAGGGGAAGGGACTTGCTCAAGGGAAAGAGAGCGAACATCAGTTGTGTCTACAGTTTGTGATACGCTCTGCTCAGTCCTTTACATCAGCACTCATCCAATGTGCACAACTTTTAAATAAGAAAACGGAGGCTCAGAGAGGCCAACCAACTTGTCAGAGGCCACACAGACCAATGAAGATAAAAGAGTGAAACGTACCTTAGGATAAACTCAACCTGACTTGGGGTGGATGAACATCCTCTTCCTTTTCTCCCTCTTCCTGCATCACCCTCTAAGAACGTCTGCCTTGCCCTGGAGAAGGTGGTGGTCTCCTCTCCATCCACTCGTGTCTCCCAAGGGAGAGAGGCCCCTCGTTGCGACAGCCCCTTACCTGTTTCGGAGTGGCAGCAAGCAGTCCTTCCCTTCAGCAGGGCGCTGGGCTTCTCATGCCGGCAGATGAGAGCCTGGCACCACTCACAGTGTTTTCGGACCTGGCAGCAGCTGCGGACAGAGAACACGGGCTGGGCAGGAGCCTGGGGCAGGCGGGCCCAGCTGGTGCAGTGGTCGTGGGAAGAGCCTGCTGGGTGGCTCTGGGCTCTGCAGCAACCTTCCCACCGGGGCCTCCAGAGGGCCAGCTGCACATAGCCAGGGGCTGAGCACCCTGCAGCACCTGTTCGGCCCTCAAGGACCGGCTCTTCGAGCACAGCTCTGCTCCTGGCTCTCGGGGCAATGTAGCAGGTGGGGAAGCCCTCAGAAGGGTGGTCAACGTTGGGACAAGGCAGCCACTGCGGGCTGGCGGGGCTGTGAGGGTGTGTGTGGGGGGAAGCATCCCTCAGGTCCTTGCCAG
The DNA here is from genome assembly GCF_002288905.1 of Enhydra lutris kenyoni. Classification (NCBI taxonomy): domain Eukaryota; kingdom Metazoa; phylum Chordata; class Mammalia; order Carnivora; family Mustelidae; genus Enhydra; species Enhydra lutris. Next base: position 21,019,897 of record NW_019154102.1, read on the forward strand.
CAGCAAAGCAAGGAACGAGGATGGGCTGAACAGACCCGTGGGAAGAATGAAAGAACGAGTTGCAAATCGCCACAGCTTTGAATCTTTTCGTGGACTACCATTCTCTAGCTGTGGCAAACCCAACCTCTTGGTGAACGTGTGTTACCCGGAGCCCTGGAGCCCTGGAGCCCCAGGGTTCTGAGTGCTCCTGCCCTACTCTGTGCACGGGAATGAACAGCGTGCAGAGTTCGCATGGAGAGAGAACCAGGGAACCCAAAAGAAGGGCAGAAGAAAGCACTGAGGAAGACACTGATGATGCAGAGACACTTAGAGCTCTTTTGCATGGGATATCACGGAGGACTTTGTTTCTCCTCATTCTAACCTTGACCTGTGCCTAGTCCGTGCATCTTCACTGGGGCTGGGCAGGGTCTCCTCATGGACATGGGCCCAGAAACAAAAGAGAAAACAAACCTGTTGCTGTGTTGCCCCCTTGGGGCCTGGTGGCGTTTCATGATCCCCAGCCCCTCTCTCTGGGCACTATCCTGGGAAGGCCGCCAGGGCCCCCGAACCTTTGGGCAGCAGAGCCAAAAAGGCTCAAAGCCAAAAAGCCTACCCAACACACTTCTGTCCCGGATGGCCAGAGCAGTCTGCCTCTGCATGGCGCCCTGCAGAGCTGCAGAGTCCCAGATCTGGAGGGATCTAGAGGACCTGATTCCAGATCCATCCAACACTAGAGGTTGTCTTTTGCAGTTGGCTAGCAGTGGGCTTATCCCAGCCACTTCCTAGCAAGGAGCATTCCAGGGCAGTGTGACCAAGGCCTCCAAGTACCTCTGACACAGGATAAGCTGGTTCCAACCAACTCTCCAACTCAGGAAGGCCCCAGGCACAGGCACCCAGCGGCCTGGCTGGGGTAAGGGCTTAGTGTCTGGCTCAGGGATTCTGGACTGGTCTCTAGCAAGGATGGGCTGGGAAAAGACAGAGGGGAGGTGAGGGGCACCTGGGTGGCCCAGTCGGTTAAAGCCTCTGCCTTCAGCTCAGGTCATGATCTCAGGATCCTGGGATTGAGTCCCATGTTGGGCTCTCTACTCAGTGGGGAGCCTGCTTCCTCTTCTCTCTCTGCCTGCCTCTCTGTCTACTTGTGGTCTCTGTCAAATAAATAAATAAAATCTTAAAAAAAAAAAAAAAAAAGAGGGGAGGTGAGATTGGCTGCCTCCCTGGGAATGAGAGAGGCCATCCAGGCATCAAGATTAGCTTTTAAATCCCTCTGGAGAAGCTCACAGGGGCACCCTGAGGCTCTGGGACCCTCCTGGCCACAGAAATAGAGGACAGTGGACATGACAGGTGAGCACATACAGCCTGACGACCATAAGAACTGACCTCATGCACGGCAGAACCTGGGCTATGTTCCAGCCCGACCCAGGGCTGCTCGTCCACCACCTTTTCCAAGACAGGTGGGAGTGGAGCATGTTCGGCTTGAAGAGGAAGGAAAGGCCGGCTCAGTTCAACCTCATCCCTCACCCTTTAATGCTGGCTTGGGCCGGCTCCCGTCAACAGGGTGGGGCTCTATGGGACATCAGTTTGTCACCAGAGCCAGAGGTGTGTATGTTGCCTCAACAGTGGCAAACCAATAACCAAACAGGACAGAGACTGCTAATTATTTGTCCAAACCGCGGACGGCCTCAGAGGGCTCCTGTCTGGCCTCCTTCATTAACACACAGCGGCTTCCTCCAGCCCTCACCAGAACGGCCCATCCCCCACCGTCTCCGTCCTGAGTGAATCTACACCAAGCTGACTGGGAGCCTTTAGCTCTTCTGGGAATGCCTTACGCATCACCGACTCTGTATACATTCTCAGAGGGCCTGCTCTGTGAATTAGAGGTCTCTAGACATTTCCAGGGACCACATCTGCCCCGATGCTGTGACTGTAGCACTAGGGAAGTCTCTGTCTGTGGAGCAGTCCAGTCGGGAGATACGGGCAAGCAAATAAGCCCAAGAAAAGGGTCTCCCTTGGGCTAGGGCTCAGGAAGGCTTTCTGGAAGATGCAAGATGAGTTTTGGAAGACGAGACAGGGCAGAGGAGTGGAGAAGGGGGAAGGGCTGCCATCAGCCTGTCCAAAGAGCAACCAAGACCTCCGACATGGCCCTGGGATTTGCAAAATGCCTTTGGCAGAGAGGAAACACCTCTGCCGCTTGCCACAGGAAGCTGGGAGTCACTTCTAGTTCGCTCTGGAATGCCCGCACATCCCCATCGTCACTCTGGAGGCTCCAAACCCAACAGCGGGCAGAGAGCAGATGAACCTTTGCTTCCCCCCTGGCTTCCAACAGCGTACAGAGCCCCCACTGGGGACCCTCCCAGGATGGGTGCCCTTGACCGCAGGTGGCCGTGACCGAAATTCCTCTCGGCTCTGCTGACACCAGTCAGACACCACAGCAATAAACCATGCCCAGGCGGCCTTGTCGTCTGGCCATGGGACTGATGGCTCGGGGAGGAAGCCCAGACTTTAGGGGTGACAAACACTTACTGTATCAGCACACATGCGATGATGAGGACAGCCAGGGCCACGATGGAGACCACCACCAAGGCGGTGATGGCCTGCTTCTTCTGGCTGGCGGCCACCACGGCCAGGAGGTCAGCATGCTCACACCGCGCACCCACGTACCCAGAATGGCAGCTGCGGAAGAAAGGAACGTCAGCTTGTTCTTCTGACAGTGCTCTCGTTCCCCCAACCTTCCCCCGCCCCCAGGGAAGGCTGGGCCAGAGGGTCCCAAAGCTGTAGGGAAAGTCCCAAGGGGCCCCTCCAGCCTCTGCAACTCAAGGCCAAGGTGTCTGAAAACTCACTCCTCCTTCCCCATGTGGGCACCTCTTGGTAGGAGGACAAGGGGCCACTAATCAGCTTGCTGATGTGAGGAAGCACCTCACTGTAATGCACTAGGTCAGATGCTGGGGACAAAGAAGGCAGCACATGTGTTTAGGACACCAAGTTCATTTTGGCAGTTCATAAAAACCCAGGTTATTTTAAACTAAGCGTATGTATTCAGAATTAGATGATAAGAGAAAGAAAACACACCAAAACAGACACAGGCTGTGGTCTGCTTTTTGATCACCTTCATCAAATTAGCTATACGAGCATTTACTGGGGGGAGGGACGCAGCACACAGTGTTCCTCCTGAGGTAGGGGCCGGTGCCACCTTCTGGTAAATGCAGGACCTGGGAAGCCACCAGTCAGCTTCTCATTTCCAGTGACACTTGGCCTCGTTCCACTGGAGATGGGTAAGGGCACAAAAGAGGTCATGCCCTTGAACGTGCCCTGTGGCCTGTGAAGGTCACTGCCTATACCAAAGTGATATTACTGGTATTACTAATATCCAAAATCTCTTTCACTTAACAGCCCTCTTCCCTCAGAAGGCTGATGCTGCTCACAGCCCCCTCCTCCCCCACCATCCTGGGCCGCCACAAGTAGTTCTTGTAGGATGTTCCCCAGGACTGGTTCCAGCCATAAGGAAGGGATGGTCATTTTCTGAAGCAGGCATTCTCCCCCCTCCAAGCATATGATTTTGCGCAACAGAAGACACTTCGCTTATGCATAGGTCCCACTGCCCGGATGAATTTGTGATTGTAAAGAAAATGTTTGATCACCACTGTCTTCTCAGGTGGGGAAGCTCTCTTCCCACAGGGACTTCCCCAAGAGCAGCCTTGTACCAAACATCACACACTAGATTTAAAGTTCTTGTTTTTTCCCCCAAGACATGGCAATGATTAGATAAACTTTTTTTTTTTTTAAGGAGTCTACCTTTTGATGAAATAGCTAGTCTGTCACCTTCACATTTAGATTAAAAGGCCTTTGAAGAACAAGGAGAAAGGAAAGGGGATTAAGGGTCCCTGTTGTCTGCTCCTGTGTCAGGGGCATTACATTTGTGGTTGCCCTAAGCCTGTGCTCCTGGGCCGCCAGACCCCAGATGCCAGAGGGATAACTTGGGGCCACGGGATAAACACAGTGTATTTTTCGGAGCATAGGTTTCACTTAATGTTAACAAAAATTTAATCATTTTAGGGGCGCCTGAGTGGTTCAGTGGGTTAAAGCCTCTGCCTTTGGCTCAGGTCATGATCCCGGGGTCCTGGGATCGAGCCCCGCATTGGGCTCTCTGCTTAGCAGGGAGCCTGCTTCCTCCTCACTCTCTCTCTGCCTGCCTCTGCTTGTGATCTCTGTCAAATAAATAAATAAATAAATAAAATCTTTAAAAAAATTTAATCATTTTAATGTGAAAGGAACAGGTACAGTATAGTTTAAGATTTAGGACACACAGGAGATGCTGCAAAAATTGTTGCTTAAGGTTTCACCTGGGATTCCAGAGGCACAGGCTTGTCTTCAGCACTGCTTAGTGGGAGGCTTTCACTGGGGCTTTTTAACCCATAGCCCGCTTGTTATATGCTTTACTTAAAGGTATTTTTTAGTTTGAATTCAGACCCTTGCTTTTCTGTTGAGGGTTACTGTACATTTGACATACGTTCTGCCTTTTAATCCTTCCCAGAAAAATCAAGTCATTGACCTGTGCCGCCCTGCTAGGGAAAGGAGAAATTCACACTCAGGTCTGCTCAGCCCAGAGTCTGGGTTCTTGCATAGCCCAGTGTCTGGGCTGCTTCCTCCCTGGGCAGTGTGGTGAGGGTCCGTGTGCTTGTTTGTGAAAGGTCTAGGCTATAGAAGGGTAAGCACTCCCATTTCTGAAGCGTTCCTATCCTGACCTGCAGGCCCTGGGAGAGGAGGGTTCTAACATCTCCCCAGGCACTTGGTTCTGTGAATCTTATGGACTTAACCCATCAACACTGGGGATTCCAAGAAATTCTATTCCACACAAAAGAGCTGCATCCAAGCTCTAATTATAGCACATACCATTTATTCCCAAACTCGTATATGAATTGATCTCTTTTAATTCCAACAATCACAGGCACATGTGAGCTCATGGTGGCTGTTTACCTTCTTTACAGATGAGGAAATGGGGGCCTGGGGGCTTCTGGTTTTAAAAACTAACGATCTCAACCAGGAAGGCTACCTTTCTAGGGTAATGCAGATCGGTGTGGAAGACACTCTGGGGTAGTGATTTCATGACAAGCTCACAAACCTCGCTGCAAGAAGAAAGTCGGATTGCTCACTGCCCCGTAAAGAGGTATCCTTGCTGTAGGTGTGGCAAGTCACCATGGTTCCCCCAAACAGTGCCATCTTAACTCAGTAAGAAAGAAAACCCTCTGGGCTGGGTCACCACCTTCTGCTGACTTTCCATATGCTTCCTTCCAGAGGAACATTCCCCGTTTGTGTGCTGGGCACTTTACGACCAGTGTGGCCTCAAAATTGGCAGGGGTCCTAGCCCGGTGGGAAAGTCTTCATGTCAACAAGAATGTCTCTGTCGCCCAGTGTCACAGCTGTAAAAACTCACATCTCAGTCTCCCTAAATTAGGGAGCCCAACATGCTCATGAACAAAAACTTGCCCAGTGAGGCACACGGTTGCTGCCTAGCAGGCGAGACTCCAGGTCATGGCCTTGGTGAGCACTGAGAATAGTGGATCTTTGCCCCAAACAGCCCAGGTACAGCTAGGAGGCAGAGTAACACTTGATCCAGATCCTTGGGCCTTACCCAAGATCAAAATCTCTTGGCAAACGGGTGTTTTGAAGAAAAGGCCAAAAGGAATTCTGATGAAGCCAGAGTTGAGAGCCACCATGAAGGTTTTCCTAGTGACATCCAATTTGGCTGTCCACTGGAATTGCCTGGGGAGCTTGAAAAAATCCTGAGGTCCAGACCATACCCTAGACCAACTACGTTACTATCTGTGGGAGTAAGGCCTGTTATGAGTGTTTCTAAAGCTCCCAGATGATTCCACTGGGCAGCCAAAGTCGAGAGCCACAATTTAGAGTTTTGGGCCTAGGGGTGGAGGGAGGCCCCTTCTTCTCCCCAATCATCTGTAACAATGGAGAGAATTCCCAGTTGCTTTTTTATAAGGTGGGGGAAAAGAAAAAGTTTGGTTACATAACTTTTATTGAAACAAACAAATAAACAAAACCTTTCCAAGCTTCTACTGATATTAGACTTCATTATGCCGATTATATTAGGTACAAGTCACATAAGGAGGGGAAGAGTCACCTCGCCTGGTTGCAAATGAATCAGGCCTGACTCAGCTGCTGTTCTCTCTTTTACCTCAGCTAGGCCCTGGTTCCCACCTGACTGCATAGTGGAATTGCCCAGGAAGATATGGAAAATGCCAGGGCCAAGGGCCTACCCCCAGAGATGCTCATCTAGTTGGTCTGGGCCCCTAGGTGATTCTAATGTGCATCCAGGCCTGAGAACCACTGAGGTAGAACCATGGTTTAAGTGCACAGACTTAAGAACCAACAATTTGAAACTTCATTCTCCTTCTCCTTCCTTTGCTCCCTCCCTCCCTCTGGGCATTTCCTCAGGCCAGTGGCTATAAAATGGTTCCCCTCCTGTCAGGCCGCCCCCCCCCGGGAGGGGGGGGAACAGGGGTTAGGGGGTGGAGGGAATGGGAGATGCCACACCCCTGTTTCAGAAAGGAATCTGAACAAAATCCCAGTTGTTTTATCACAAAGAGGGAATGGAAAATGGGTTAAGACTGAACATGTTCTTACATCGTTTGACCAACTTCATCTTTCTGCAGTGGGTTTTACCAAACACGAAGGTCCTGGAATGCTGTTTTGTCTTCAGGGTTTTGAAATGAGGCTCTGGAATCCCATTCAGGCCATTTCTCCCAAATAAGAACCAAAAAGAAAGAAGCGTACAAGGAAGAAAGAGCGTAGCACAGAAGGCAAAAGGAGGCCAGCTGAGCAGCCACACGAGCCGTCATGGCTGGAGATGAAGGCCGTGTGCTCCAGCCAGGTGGATCCCCGAGGCTTTTCCATTTTTGTCACTCAGTCCAGATTGCTCTGGGGCTTTTCATAGGAGCAAACTGTGGCTGGAGGCCACTCTGTAAAGGAAGAATGAAATGACCCACAATGTGCCTTTCTCTCCCCTCTGCCGAGGGCTTATGGGCCCTCCAGTCCCATAGACTTGTTCTGGTTTTTCCCTTAAGTCCCTGTTTCACCTGGTTCACAGGGCCCTTTTCCAATTTTCAAGAAATATGATCATGCATGTAGGGCTATGCTCTTAAATGTCCTTTCTTAAAAAACTTTTCTAACTGGAAAAGGAATGTTTCTAAGCAAATTGGAAAGTATATAAATTATAATAAAGCAGAAAGGAAAAAAAAGTGCACACGGTTGCCAACTCTACCTCCCCAAATGGCAAACAGACATGTTTCTCTTTAAACTATTTCTATCTAGTTTTTAACATATATATATAAAACATATATATATATACATATATATATATATATGTTGTGTGTGTGTATATATATAGATATATATATATATACACAACTTTTTTTTTTTACAATTTTGCATCAATATTTCATTTCACATCTCCTCCCCATGTTACTATGTCATTGGAAAACTACCAGGTATGGGGTTCCTGGGTGGCTCAGTCATTGGGTGTCTGCCTTCGGCTCAGGTCATGATCTCAGGGTCCTGGGATCGAGCCCCACGTCAGGCTCTCTGCTCGGTGGGTAGCCTGCTTCCTCCTCTCTCTCTGCCTGCCTCTCTGCCTACCTGTGATCTCTGTCTGTTAAATAAATAAATAAAATCTTTAAAAAAATGACAGTAAAACTTACTTCACAGAGTTGTTATGAGAACTGAGTTCATATCTTGTGAAGTGTCTGACTCAAATGCTGTGTAAGTGTTAAAAATGTAAATAAAAGGATGGGAGCAGTTTTAAGGCTCTTGAGAGACGTTGTCTTTATAAACAATGATGTATTCTCTGGCAGGCGGCTAGTCCTCTTTTAGCCAAGTCTTTTGGCACAGGTCCCAAGACATGGTCTTCAATATGAGGGCCGAGGACTGAATTGATTAAGGACCCAGGACCATAGTTTTAAAAATATATTTACATGAACCTGTCTTTGCCATGGAGAAATTCCACAGGGCTGTGGTGGGAGTGGGGAAACTGAGTCCAAGGACACCTATATTGGGCTTAACCGATGTTGGCCTCTTAAGAAGTGGATTCACCAAGCCCTATAACCTCTCCACTTCCAGGGCTGGGGAGGAGGGGGCTGGATGGGGAACAGGCTTCCACTCTGTAGCTCTGATCTTGGAGTCTCATGGACAGCCATGGGTTTGGCGGTCTTCCCGACTTCCACTGTTCCTTTTGGCAGGACCTTACAACATCCTCCAGCCATGGCAATGGTCACAGTGTCTGGTAACTGAGCCCTCCTGCTCTGGGGAACTGGGCTTGAATGTTCTCTGCTGCTATCTAATAGAACTGTTACGATGATGGAAACAGTCTATATCTGCGCTGTCCCATACTGTAGCCACCAGCCACCTGGAGCGGCCGAGTATTTGAACTGTGGCAGGTGAGGCCCTGAAACTAAATTATAATGAAGTGAATTAATTAAAATAGCCCTGTGTGTCCAGTGGCTCTCATCTTGGACAGCAACAGCTTTGCAAGCTTATGGTCACTGGGTCCTCATAACTATCCTGTGAAATATTAATATCCCCATTTATGGGGCTAAGCCACTTGTATGAGAGACTCCGGTCTGGCCTCCAAATCCATTCACTGCTGTGTTATCCTGCCTGGGGGTAGGACACTCAGTGTCTGCTTCCTGTGTGGGGAGAGAGGGAATGAGGTTATGTATGTTCTCCAGACTTATGTATGGAAGAATGTCATAGCTGCTGCTGCTGCTTTTTTTTTTAAAGTAAGCTCTAGGGACACCTGGGTGGCTCAGTTAAGCATCTGCCTTCAGCTCAGGTCATGATCCCAGGGTCCTGGGATGGAGTCCCACATCGGGCTCCCTGCTCGGCGGGGAGCCTGCTTCTCCCTCTGTCTGCCACGTCTCCTACTTGTGCTCTCTGACAAACAAACAAAAAAAATCTTTTATTTTATTTATTTTTTTTAAGTTTTTTTTGTTTTTTTTTTTTTTTTTTGTGAGAGAGAGAGAAAGTAGGCAGAGAGGGAAGCAGGGAGAGAGGAGGAAGCAGGCTCCCCGCTGAGCAGAGAGCCTGATACAGGGCTTGATTCCAGGACCCTGAGATCAAGACCTGGGCTGAAGGCAGAGGCTTAACCCACTGAGCCACTCAGGCGCCCCACAAAAAAAATCTTTTAAAAAAATAAAGTGAGCTCTATGTCCAATGTGGGATTTGACCTCATGACCCCGAGGTCTAGAGTTACATGCTCTACCAACTGGGTCAGCCTGGTGCCCCAAGGTCATAATTTAACCCCTATACCCCATCATCTGCCAGCTGTTGGGATGACAGAAGATCTACAGAAAATGGCTCGAGCCCCAAAATGCTCCCTCTCTTAAGCTCTTGGGGGTACATCCTCAGTCACATCGCGGCCTGCTGGTAGACTGATGACAGTCTCTTCAGATGTCTGACTCTGTTCAGATCCCACTAGAATGTACTATGGCCAGGGCCATGTGAAGTGTTTTGCTTGGCTCAGCAATTTGTTTTCACACTTCGCTATGGGAAAGTCAAGTCAGGGAGTTTAGTCACTGAAGAGCGTTTTGGACAGGTGAGAAACTTCAAACTGGTTGCCACTGGCTGGGGACACTGGAACTCTTAAAAAATGTCACCTGGGTGTCTTCCTTCAACTGTTTTCCTTTGTTTGAAGGCTTCTGCCAGCAGCAGACCAATAGCACACTGAATCTGCCTCAAGGGAAAATGGTGTGCAAGTCCTAACCTTGCCTTTCTATGGCTTTAATGTCTCTGGAAATCCTTTTCCTATTTGTTTCCTGAGGTAGTTGGGCGCTAGCGGGGATTTATTAAAGGAAGACATAAAATACCAGCCAGGGTTCAACTGAAACATAAGTGTTTGAGGATTTTGTTCACTACCTTTGGCTACTTCTGACCAGTTATTTGTTTTAACTTTTTTCTCTACCTCATATTTTAGTGTGAGATGTCATTTAGGTTCTCTGGAAACCTAAAGACTATTGTTCTTATAAAAAACAAAGCTTACACGAGACAGTGTTTTAGAAAGAGCTCCCTCTTTTTAGACTCTCAGTTTGGGTTGCTGTGGGTTTTCTTTATAAGGCCGTGACATATATAGCCTTCCCTCAAGGTATGTTGGTTTTATTGACCAGAATGTCTGTGTCAGCAAACCCAAAGCTGGGGCAGTTCATACGAGTGGGAACAGAATGTTCTGCTTTCTCTGCACGGATCACAGTTTCTGGTCTAGTGGGCAATTAATTAATTATGCCATTCTTCTAGGTACTGGAATTACAAAGGGTATAAGGCGTGGTCCTGTCCTCACAGAGCTTAAGAGCTCACACGGCAGGAGTGAGCAAAGTGGGCTGGCATGATTGAGGCAAGCAGAAGCAGCAACAGGACAGTCAGGGGCTGACATCTGCTTTGGCATTGGGGAGCAGTGGGGAGAGGGGGGAATGAGGACCAGAGAGGGCAAGCCCTGTCTGGGGGATGGTGGGGCTGGCACACCTGTATTCCAGCCAAATGGCACACTTGGGAGTTCAGGCCTGACCTGATGCTACCATCTTTCTGTTTATTCCATCGGGCTGGACATTCACATGGAGAGTGAAACACAGCTTCTAAAATGCTGACAACTAATTAAAACTACCAAAGAACAACGCAGATCATCATCCACTGACCCGTAAAACACATCTGTGGGCTGAACCCCCTGGGCTGCCAAGATCCGGTGGGGAAACTGAGGTAATGAGGTGGTAATTGCTTGCATGGCTATGTATCCCCACAAATGGTCAGCTTCTCCAAACCACAGGGATGGCCCAGCTGTCTCTGGGAGATCCTGCAGTCGGCCCACGGAAAGGACCTTAAGAGTGTGGTCGGGGCAGAGAGCTTGGGAATGACTTTGATGTTTCTCTTTACATGGGGAAGATGTCAACACTTTTCTTGCAAACGAAAGAGCTTAGTGATTTGAGATGTTAAAAAGCAATATTCGACTGAGTAAATTTTAAGATCAAATTGATTTTATTCAGTGATTTATGAATCAGACTGTATCCCATCTAGTCAGTGGAAAGGAGTTCCAAGGAGCTGTACAAGATGGGAGACTTGTGTAAGCAGAAGGGGGCAGAGACAGGGAAAGAGTAAATGACCTCATCTTTCTTTGGGGGACAGAAGAGGTCTATCAATCACTAGAGCTGACCAGGGAAATTCCAGACGGATGGACTAAGCATGTTTCTGGGGCAGGCTGAAACTGCAATTGGGTCAGGTACTACGATTTGGTTTGGTGATATGGGCTTAGCACAAGTGACTCCATTTTGGATCTGTTGTTTCTTTTTTAGCAGAGATGAACTTTTTAGACCAAGACAGAATGCCCTCTGGGGCAGTAGCTGAGCACACAAGTCTGGGAGTTTGAGTCAATCAGACTGAATCCTAAACTCTGCCATTTACTAGCTCGGGGACTCGGCAAATTGCTTCTGTGAGCCGACTCAGTTTTCTCATTTATGCAACAAGAACAAGAATTCCCACTCGTGAAGGGAGTTGTGAGGACTCAATGAGTTACCATATATGGAGAGAGTGCTGGGAGCCAGGCCTGGCACCTAGCTATAGCTTTTATGGAAAGCTTATTATTAATAGCAATATTTATAATGTGAATGGGGGGAGAGACAGTCAGTCATCCTGATTTTCCAAATGCAATGGTGCGTAAGTGTGATGGATGATTAGCTCCCTGGGCCAAGAGCAGGGCTTGGGATCCCCAGTGAAGAGAACAAGAAAGTACCAGCACCTCTGCTCCCCCTCTCCCCTACCCCCGTCCCTGCCCCACCGGCTTTCAGAAGGCTTCTGCTTTTACAGGGTAGGGAGGGCTCAAGTTCTGCAGACTTGACCTGGGGGCCTCAGGCAGTCCTCCTGCAAGGAGGAAGGGAGACAGCCTGCTTCACCAGGTGAGGCTTGCGCCACGAGGGAAGAAGAAAACCGTGCCCCCTGCTTTATCTGCACAGACTCTCCAGAGCCTCAGTAGCTCTCGGGCTAATGCATCTGACACCCTTAGCATCACGGTTAAGCACTCAGCTTCAGGAGCTAGACCGTGGACGTTTGACCATTAGCTCTGCCCTGCAACCTGGGCACCAGCTCTCTGTGCCTAACTCGTGGGGTTGTGGGGAGGATTACCTGAGTTAGCACACAGATCACGCCTGGGACGGTGTCCAGCGTGAAGCGAACAAAATTCAATAAATGCCGGCTTTTGTTAACATTTTAGTATCACTTACTGGTACTATTAAGTTGGACTGTATGGAATTGCTACCTTTCCACCAGTTGTGACCTATAGAAATGACAACTTTGTACAGATGGGTGGTTTCAGTTGGGGGTGGAGGGCGGATTTTGTTTCTTCCCACCCCCCCCAGGGGACGTTTGGCAATCTGGAGACATTCTGATGGTTACCACTGTAAGGTGCTCGTTCTCCTGGTACCTGGTGGGTGGAGGCCAGGGTTGCCGCTAACATCCTCCTGCCCAGCAAAGGACCACCCAGCCCTGAATGCAATAGCACCAAAGTGGTGTATGGGGCCACTTCAGAGTATTCAATTACGGACAGACTCCTTTTCTTAAAACTTCCCTTCCCCAAACGAACGTGCCTCTCACTGCCTAGAGAATAAAGGCTCACTTCCAATAAGCTCTGGCCTCCAATTTGTCTCCAAACTTGTCTCCTCCTGCTGTAGACATAACAGGTAGCCCATAATAGCAGGTCCCCCAGTGTTCCAGGCCTGGAATAACCTCTCTGTTCTCCCCACTAGGCATACCCTAACATCTGCTCTGGGAAGCTTTCCTCAAGTGCCTTTCTTTCCCAGGCTGGCTGACCATGGCACTCCCCAGTGGCTCTTAGGTAATGTGACTCCTGGGTCCCATTCCTGGAGATGATGATTCAGTGGGGTGGGGTGGGGCTCGGCTCTACATTAAGCAGCAGCCCCAGGGGGCTTGCGCTCAGCCTGGCGTGGAAACCACCACGCGCTGGTACACATCTTGATTTCTAAGCTGTTTTTTGTTCTGTTACGGCTTATGTATACTAACTGTTTGCATGCACTTCCAGCTTATTTTATTAGCTGTGCTGTAAAGATGCTGGAGGGCAGAGACCTCTTCCTGGAGGCACTGCCTACTCAGAGGGATCCAACCCAACACCTTGCCCTCTAGGAATTCTAATGAGTGAATTAAACTTGGATCCAGAACTTTACAGACTTTGCAATAACCCAGGAGTGACCCGAGGTGCTTGTGAAAAATGCGGACCCCCAGGCTCCAACCCTCAGGGGTTCTGCCTCAGTGGCTTTGGGCTGGGGCCCTGGAACCTGGATTTTTCACCAGCTGGGTGTGAAGCAGGTGTCCCTCAGCCTGCTGCTCTGATCCTCCACGTCCAGCTTCCGGGGTCTCAGGCATGTCTCGTGAAGGTAAATGTTCTTGTAATTGATTGCTGGGGTGCTCCCAGCCCAGAATCTCAGGACACCAGGGAACACTTACACGCATGCTGGCTTGTCTTCCTGCACCAAAAACCTGCAGGTTCCATGGAAGCAGAACTGACTGTGGGAATCTGGGCAGTCATTAAAGTGGGACACCACAGCTGCAGCCACAGGCGGGTCTGCGGGAGAGAGAGAGAAGACATTTGGCTCAGACCCATGGCTTAGCAAGACACATATGCAGTCCCTCACTGACTGAGGAGCAGGGGTGCCCTCCTAGTTGGGATTTCTGGTCCCTCCCTGCCTGTCGTCCTCAGCACGCCCTCACTTTCTAATGGCCAGTTCAGGACCAGAGACACCTGCATCACATGCTTCCCAGCAGGGCTGTGTTATGTATTTACCTTGGTTGGAAAAAAAACCATCTCTCCAAAAGATTCAGTGTAATTCAGAGATACTGGGGCGATGTTAGCTACCAGAACATTTAAAGCCTATTCTCCACGCGAACTCATTTTACTTTTGCAAAGTGATAGTGATCATTCTTTTAAGAGAGCCTTCACAAAACTCTGTTTTCAAGCCAAGAAACCAGAAGGAGTTACAGAGGAGTACTAAATGACCATTAAATTGACGCTGAGGAAGAACAGTTAATGACACAGATAGATGCTCATGATACGTTATTGTCAGTGAAACTGGTACATTTCCCATTTGTTCTGTATCATATAATTCTACTGAAATAAACAAAAATTCAGATACAAAGAAGTCTGGGAAAGCTATACCTAAAAATGGTAGCAAGAGGCTCTCTGGGGCAGGGGATGAGATGTGATCCTGCCATGAAGAGGACTTAAAGCCCAGAAGTCCATCTGGGAGCAGCACACAGTGTGCCGGGAAAGCCGGGAGTGGGCAGGAAGGGCAGCAGGGAAAGAGATGGGTCCTGCTCACAGCCCTGGCTCCCACCATTCACAAGAGCCTGGGGGTGTCACCAAACCTCTCTGGGTTTTTATTCCTTGGCTTTCACACAGGAATAAAAACAGCCACCAGGAGCACCGTATGGAACAACACATGAACAGACCTGACCAGGCCACAGGGCATCACTCTGAATTTATTGTAATGGACTCCAACAGCCTTGTTTCGTCCAAATAACACTTGAGACCCTGTAGGCAGTTATTTCAAGATGGCGTGACAGATGTAGTTCCCATGCTTTTTCAAAAGGTTCTCTGATGCTTGTGTTTTGGGGAGTGGGTCTTTCCCACTTACTTATTTTTTTGGAAAAAATGTTCTTAGAGCTCTTGCTCTTTGAGAAATCCCTGTCCAGTGGCAGCCTATGGGACATGCGGTCCAACAGCCTCAGCGGGGAACAGTGGGCCTGCGAGTCCCAGGCCTGGGTGGTTGAGGAATGGGCTTGTTTGCTTGCTGACCGTGGACACTTGGACAGGACGGGTCTGCTGCAGTTCACCTAACTGGCTTCTCTGTGTTCATTACCTTGTTGAGGAGCAAATACAGAGAGACGATGGGCTGGAGACTAGTGGATCTAATTTGATTTAGACCTGAAAAAGGCTTTTGATAAGCTCCACAAAAGGCCACTTAGACAACTTCCTCCAAGTGGCTAGTAAGAGTCCCTGGTCAGGGTTCAGAGTTGGGCTCCTCAAATATCTGTGGGCCAGCAACTTTACACCGCTGGAGCTGATCAGAAAGCCAAGTTCACAGGCCCTGCCCTTGGACCTACTGAATTAGGAACATTGGGATGGCACCCAAGAATCTGTGTGATAAGATTTCCAGGTGATTTTTCTTTTTTAATTTTAGAAAGAAGTCAGGTTTATTGAGATAGAATTGATGTGGCATACCTGGGCTGTCCAGGTGATTCTGATGTGCACTGATGTGAAGACCCAGGCTTGTATTACACACAAGACACATTGTTTAGAGAAAAAAGACCTCTTAGAAAAAAGCCAAACAACAGGGGTCTTCAAAGGGGCCCTTTTTGGAGCTGGTCCTCTGCCAGGTCTTCAAAACCCAAGTGACCCCAAGGCCTGCAATCTGCTGACATTCTTTGTGGTCAAGTGTCAGGTCACCAGATACACCCTGGAAGAAAACTCGGGGTCTGTTCTTTGGGAACACTACTCTCCAAGACGGATCGGTAAGGCGTAGACTCAATGCCATGTTCTCAGTTAGCCTGTATTTATGGCTATTTTGCCTCGTCTCACAAGTGACTCAAAGAGTCTTTATAAAAATTGATCTCATCAAAGGGGAACCCTCCTACACTGTTGGTAGGAATGCAAGCTGGTGCAACCACTCTGGAAAACAGCATGGAGGTTCCTCCAAAATGTTGAAAATAGAACTACCCTATGACCCAGCAATTGCACTACTGGGTATTTACCCTAAAGATACAAACGTAGTGATCCGAAGGGGCATGTGCACCCCAATGTTTATAGCAGCAATGTCTACAATAGCCAAACTATGGAAAGAACCTAGATGTCCATTAACAGATGAATGGATAAAGAAGATGTGGTATATATACACAATGGAATACTATGCAGCCATCAAAAGAAATGAAAATCTTGCCATTCGCAACGATGTGGATGGAACTAGAGGGTAACATGCTTAGTGAAATAAGTCAATCGGAGAAAGACAACTATCATATGATCTCCCTGATATGAGGGAGAGAAGAAGCAACATGGGGGGTTAAGGGGGTAGGAGAAGAGTAAATGAAACAAGATGGGATGGGGAGGGAGACAAACCATAAGTGACTCTTAATCTCACAAAACAAACTGAGGGTTGCTGGGGGGAGGGGGGTTGTGGGGGTGGGGTTATGGACATTGGGGAGGGTATGTGCTATGGTGAGTGCTGTGAAGAGTGTAAACCTGGCGATTCACAGACCTGTATCCCTGGGGATAAAAATATATGTTTATAAAAAATAAAATAAAATAAAATAAATTAAAATAAAAAAAACCACACACACATAAGTGGTTTTGCCTACATTATCCAGGAAAGGACAGTTGAATGACCTGGATATAGCACTATATGCTTTCCCAACATTTCAAAGGTGAATTTCAGCATTAGGAAAAAAAAAATTGGTCTCATCAAAAGGGGATACAAATGGGAAAGTCAAGTGAGAGAGACAGAGACAGAGAAGGAGAATGGAGTGGGGAGAGAGGAAGAGAGGGAGACAGAGACATGCAGTGGGAAAGGGAAGGGGAGAGCAGGGAAAGAAGAATAAGGAGGGGGAAAGAGCAAAGAGGTTGGGTGTCTGGCTCACATATGAAGACACACAAGGGACAGTCAGACTATGTGCTGAAGCCAAGCGGTGAACGGAGCTCTACGCCTCCCAGCGCTGCCAACGCAAGGATGCACGCGGCTTGTTAGATGGAAGTGTGCTCGTTCCGCACACATGGGGCAGTCTCAGCGTGGCTCAGGTCTATGGCCACAGAGCAACTCTTCTTCTGGGTCTGCTTCTGAAGAGCACCTCACGTGTTACAGTGGACAATATCCTTCTCGATTTCCTGGTGACGAAGCCGAGGCATCCGCCAGTGTAAACCCTCTGTGTGTCACCCAGCTCGCTAGGAAGCCAGCAAGCCCTGCCATGGTCACGGTGACAGCAGCTCACGCACGTCCGAGACCAGGATGAGCACGGGTACCTGATGTAGAACTCGGGCTCCATAATCCCCATTGCCTGATGCAGCCCGAGGCACCGAGGTGCCAAGGGAGCTCGATACCAGTCGACTATCATAAGCACAAAAACCCTGTTTATTTTTAAAACCTTTTTCCTGACCACAAAAGTGATCCTTCGCTGTAGAAACCTTTTGTAAATATCAGTGTAAGATTAAACAAAAGCACCGTGGAGTATAAAAAGTAAAAGTACCCCACAGAGAGACTTCTCTACATACTGCACACGTGCACTCATGTGAACATACTACTTCCTCTGTTACTTGCATTCCCGCCCCCCGCCCCTTGATACAATCACAAACATCTTAAAAGCAAGCATTTCATTTAAGAATCGGTGCAGGGTGACACCCTGACCCCTGACCCCAGGAAGCTCCAGGTGTGCAGTGTGCAGGTCAGGTCCTGTTTCCAGCGGCACACTTGGCAGCTTTGGGGGACGTGATCTGCTCTTGAGAAATGGAGGGGAAGGAGGGAACTAGACCATGGTCCCAGGAGGGAGCCACCCCGTGGCCCTGTGCTCACCCTGTGCCACCTCAGGGCAAGCCGGCCACAGACTGAGAGGAGGCCATGGGCACGCTGGCCCCTGGAGCTGCTGTGCTGGCCTCATAGGCTTGGGTGCCCAGAAGTCCCGTGCCAAGTGGGAAGCAGGCCACAGGTGTGGGGCAGTGACTGTTCTGGTTCTAGGGCTTTTAAAGATGTGTGCCTCAGACACCACCAGAATCAGCACGGAAAACTCCAGCACTTCAGCATGGTCAGCCCAGACAGATAAGAAGCTTTTGCAAGGTTCTGGAAGAAGGGGAGTCTGGGAAAGGTCAGGAGGGGGAGAGGAGGGATTCCTACCTCCTATATGTCTGCTATGTCCCTGTGCTGTTCGAGTATCATCTCTGATGCGGGCAGGCCAGGCAGTCACGCCACGTGGAGGATTTGCTCAGTAACTTAAATCAAAATGAGCTTTACAGGACAACCCTGGAATTCCCAGCACTGTCCCAGAGGACAAGTCTCTCCTTTTCCCTTCCTCCTTATCTCTCTCTCTTCCTACTCTTTGTCTACCTTCCTCTACTCTCTCGTCCTCTCCCCCTCACAATTTGTCTGTCTTTTCTTGAAAACTCAAGGAAATATCAAGCAGAGAAAGGAAAGGCCTAGCTACTTAAAATGGGAAAAATCCTCTCATGTAGGAAAAGGCGGCAGTGAAGGTCAACAGGTAACTCGAAGGAGGGCCCCGCAGAAGTCCAGGCAGAGGGGACAGACAGCTGGCTACCCTCCCCAGGGCTCTGGACCCTGAATTTGTCTCCTCCAGGCCCCGACCCAAGTCTGATTAGTCTTCAGGGCTGATTGGAAAACCAAATGCTCCCATTTTGGGAACAGACCTCATACCGAGCCCATCCATAGCTGGAGTTTCAAAGCCGCTCAGTTTCTGTTGCTCTGAAATTTACAAGAGGCCTCTCCGACACTGTTAAGCAAACGGACATCTTGCAGACACCACGGTCTCCAGGGAAGCTGTGAAAGCTTTGCCCAGAGACCACAGACCCACTAACAGGGCCTGGAGCCCAGCTCCACTTGTGGGAAAAGGGTCTGGGATTGTAATCACGGGACATGAAAACCGGGGATTCAATCACAGGAGGGGTCTCTCCAGCTCAGGAGGGCCAGGGAGGCAGCCATCTGGACAGTTCCCTGAGGAGCAGCATTCACACCACCAAGGGCCATCGCCCCTTTGCAGAGCGGCCCTAATTGGACTTTCTGGGCGGGTCAGGGGAGCCGGCCGCAGCAGCGGCCTCTCGCTCTCTTCTCCAGATGTCAGAAGTTGCGGACACGTTTGCCCGTTGCAAAGCTTACATCATTTACAGCCATTTCATCACTTCCTCAAATATCATGGCTAACTTTGTGACAATTTAATAACGACGCCTGGCTTTTTAGCCGGAACTTTCAGCCAAGGTTTCTGACCTGGGACTAAATAGTTTCTCTTCAGACACTACAATGGCAAAACCAACTAATGCCTCTGGAATGTCTAGGAGAAAAAGCAGTAGATGACTTTAATGAAGACGGGAGCGAGCAAGCGGCCCCTGGTGAAGCCGGGGGAGGGCACGCAGGGAGACCCACACTCTGATGCTCCCTGACGCCGGGGGCCTCCATCCTGCTCCAGTGTCAGGCTCAGTTCTGGGATGGAGGTGGCTTGGTGCGGGCCACCCTCAGGCCCATCTGCCAGGGTTGGCAGTCCAAGCACATGTGAGGCAATGTGGGAACTGACGGAATTAGCCTGCACGGGAAGGAAAGGCCGGCTCAAAGACGGGCATGCAGGGGGAAGAAATGGTAAGCCAGGGTTTTGAGAAGTCAGGGGTGTGGGACACAGATGCATCTCCACATACGGAGGGGTGAGCAGAGACTCTGGCCCTGGCAGGTTTGAGGGGTGAGAGTAAGAACTCGTAGAAGATTTGTAAGTGATCCTGAGGACAAAGAGCACTGTCTGTATTGTGGGGGCGGGGGTGACACTGGTGACCTCTACCACAGAGAGGAATGGCCCATGAAGATAGATTAATGAGCGTGGGCATTTCCTAAGGTTGTGTGAGTGGGCCGAACAGGGGGGTGGGCAACTTTGAAACGAGCAGAGGAAATCAGCAGAGCATGGAAAAGTCATCCCTGCCACATTTCCAGGAGGAGGAGAACACACCTTACTCCCTGGGGCTCCTGACCAGGTTGGGGATCAGTTTTGTTCTTCTGGAGAGGGGTGTGTAGAGATCAGTGTTATCACTCAACTCGTTCACTAGTAAAACCAAGAACAACAAATACTTGAAAAATAACAAAGCAATTTGGAAAGAGTTTGGCTTCCGAGTACCAACACTTGAGAGAGAAGGGACATTTCTTTTAGTTAGGCAATGAAGGGAAAAGGTCACTTTCACTAGTGCTGGGGTTCCTCCCTCCTCCTGAGGAGGGGTGTGTGTGTGGGGGGGAGGGAAGGCAGGGCCATTTTTGTGACTATCATCCCACCCCCAAGATTCTCAGCTTCCTGAGAGGAATTCCTATACGTAAAAGATACATATTTTCCCTATAACACAAGCCCCGAACACAGATTTACTAATTCTTCAGTGAGCTTTTCCAACACTGTCTCGTTTTGACCCCATTGGGCCTCCTTAAACTGGCTTTTAGACCCTACCCACCCCTCCAACTCCACTTAAGGACATGGGTACCGCATCATCTCATTAAATGCCCAGCCACTCTGTGGAGTAAGTATTAGTAGTCCCTGTTTAGTTTAGGTAACCCTGCCAATGGACATACAGTTAGCAAGTCTTAGAAAATACTAGAATTATAAATTTTTCTCCCTTCTTTCTGATTTTAAGAGAATGCAGAGCTATAGAAAACGAGGATACTATTCGAGTCCACGAAGAACGCTGGGAAGGCGCCAGATCTAAGTCGACAAATCACGGGGCAGCGAGGAAGAATGCTTCACTTGTTAGGCTGCTTCCAGTAATCAGGAAGGGGCGCTTTTAGGAGAAACAAGAGGAAGCACTACTTTATTTCAGGGAGAACCGGGAAGCGCCACATATGGAACTTATTTCCACAAGCAGCGGCTGAGAAGAGTGAGAGAGAAGAGAGAAGAGAGAAGAAGAAGAGAGAAGAGTGAGCGGCTGAGAAGCAGGGATGCAGAAGAGATTTCTATACGTCCATGGATGGCATGGATGGTTAACTGAGGAGCAGCTGGAAGTGGGCTGGGGGCTGACTCACCGGATGGTACTGGGCCCTTCACAAGATACACTCCCACCACAGCCCCAGCCTCTCGGCTGTGTGGTGCCCAGGCCCCCAAAGACCAGGGGCTTCTGGCTCAGAGCCAAGTTAAAATGGACTCTTGAATTGTTTTTGTAGCTTTAAACAAGATGGTGTGTGTGTGTGCGTGCACGCACGTGCACGTGTGTGTGTGATGGGGGGTCGAATCCCTAAAGGAACATTTAACCTAATTCAATTCCCTCTGATCATGGCTCTCTTCGGGTAAAACCCAAGGGGAGCATCAGATGTGATGGAACTTCTGAATTCACGAGAAGGTGTGAATAAAGAAGCCGGACAACGTATTTTCCACTTTCCCACAAAGATGCTGGGTTTTAAGAACACAATGTGTGTGTGGGGGGGGGGGTGGGAAAATAGATACACATTCAGAGCAAAAGTCATGATGGTATGTGACCCCAGTGGGGTTTATCCTGTTTGTGCTTATTCCGAAGGCCTCACCTTTCCCTAGTCCAACGGGGAGAAGAGAACAGACAACATGAACACAGAAGTACTTCGCTAGGTTCATATCCTACCTAAAGGACCTGGGCTTAGAGCTTTTAACCCAGTGTGGATTTTCTGAGGTTAGACTATGATGATGCTAATGATGGTGATGACTTATTAATACCAGCCACTATTAATGAATTGTCTACCAACGGCAAGTACTATTGCCCAGCACTGTATCCCAGAGAGTTCCATTTAATCCTCACAAAAATCCTGGGCTGTAAGTCATTGCTACCCCAATCTTATCGATGAGGAAAATGAAGCCGAGGGGTTCGAGGCTTGTTCAGTGCTGCCAGGTTAGGGAATGGCGGAGGGAATGGCAGAACTCAGCGTTGGCTCTCTCTAAAGCTCTTGCTCTTTCTAATGCACACCACATTGTCACTTCAGAGGGTGTGTGTGTGTGTGTGTGTATGTGTAAGAGAGAGAGAAAGAGAGAGACTATGAGTAAGGTGAGGGTTAAGAAATCCTTAAGAGCACCTTCTGCAGTTAAGACAACTCTTCCATTTGAAGAATAAACAAATCAGGAATTACCATGAAACATGCAATCCTCGGGACCATTTTAGAAGTAAAAGAGCTAAGAGTCCCAAGGCAAAATGGTTTTAATTAGCAAAGAGGCTTCAGGAATCTAAAACACAATCTCAGTGTAGTCATGTGAACTACAGGCTAAAACCAGCGTCTGCATCCTCCTCTAGCGATGTCCAGCACACATATTTCAACTTGGCCTCTGACTTGCATCCAGCTCCACCAGTAACACTACCTCCTCCCCCAAAGGGCATGAGGAAGGAAGAGGCATGTGTGAGATGCCCAAGGGGTCCCCACACTGCATTCTAGATCCATATGGGTTAAAAAAAGATGGGACTAGAAGGGGATACATCGGACCCAGAAGATTCTCTCTCCCACTGAGCTCCTCTTCTGCCTTCTGCTTTACGACCCCGTTTCTCCAGCCCCCACCTTGCTCCTTCTCTCCCTACCTTGGCCTTAGTAATTTTAAACAAAAACCAATTAAGAAAATTGCAGGTCCTGGTTTTGCTTTGAAGACTAAAAACCAAACCTCCCCTCTCTCTTATTATTTAATAATTTGATTTCAAAGAGACAGATCATTTCTTTCTTTCTTTCTTTCTTTTTTTTTTTTGTATCTTCAAACCAGAAAGCCCCTTATTCTAATTACATCCTCTTGGGTGTCAACCAGCATCTGAAACTTCATTTCAAATTTCCATTTACAAAGCAAACAGGGATATCTATGTTTGGCTCTCATCAGCCGGCTTTGAAACAAAACGTGAACAGCTCTGGTGAGTTCTGCTGGATGGGGAATTCTGTTTTGGCTTTGTTGAAGGAACAGCCCCGTTGGAGCCGAGGGCTACCTGGCTTTACTGTCTGTGTGTGTGTCTCTGTTCTCCTCTTTATTAATATCAAAATTGTTAGGTAAAGTGGTTGGCAAGAAACCCTCAATCCACCCTTAGGAAAAAAATGCTTCCTCTTGTTGAGTCTTTGAACCGTAATCCCTTCAAACCTTCCACACTGAGTACATGTAAGCACTACTGGGATGATTGTCTTTCTAGAACATTCTATTCCCTCAGAACCTTTGATAGATGTCTTTTTCATTTACAGTCTACAGAATGTAGTCTGGGCGGATGAAGGATACTCTTCATTTCAAGTGAGGAAATTGAGGCATCCAGAGGTAAAGGCAAAGCTCAACAGCCTTAAAAACACAGATGTGAATTTGTGGCTGGGAATTTGTCCCATGACAAAAATGTGACTCTTCTTTATTTTCTCTGGGTGTTATAGCAATGACTTGTGATTTCTCTTAGATAAAAGCCCTTCAAGATTATATTCCAGGGTGAAGACACCTAGATTTTAAGAGAAGGGTGGGATTTATGGCAATCATTTTTTTCTTTTATAATTTTCCAAATTTTATGAAATAAACATTTGAGTTTGAAAATAAACATTTAAAATCAAAGCCCTGTGGGGCATCTGGGTGGCATAGTCAGTTAAGTGTCTGTCTTCGGCTCAGGTCATGATCCCAGAGTCCTGGAATGGAACCCTGCATGGGGCTCCTTACTCAGTGGGGAGCCTGCTTCTCTCTCTGCCTGCTGCTCCCCCTGCTTGTGCTCTCTCATTCTCTGTCAAATAAGTGAAATCTTAAAAGAAATGAAAACCCTACCCACAACACTATAAAGATAATTAAAATATAAACAACTTATATTTTTTTATTGCTTTGCTCCTGGGTTTTTTTTTTTTTTTTTAAAGATTTTGTTTATTTGAGAGAGTGAGTGAGAGAGAGGGAGAATGCACAAGCAGGGGAGGAGTAGTGGGAGGAAGGAGAAGCAGATTCACCACTGAGCAGGGAGCCTAAGGTGGGGCTTGATCCCAACACTTCAGGATCATGACCTGAGCCAAAGGCAGATGCCCAACCAACTGAGCCCCCCAGATGCCCCCAGGAGTGTTGTTCTATAGGAGAATGGCCTTAAGGAACCTAGATTTGAATCTGCGTAAGATAAATCATGTTACTGTCTCATTTTTTTTTTAAAGATTTTATTTATTTGCTTGACAGAGATCACAAGTAAGCAGAGAAGCAGGCAGAGAGAGGGAGAAGCAGGCTCCCCGCTGAGCAGAGAGCCCGATGTGGGGCTTGATCCCAGGACCCTGGGATCATGACCTGAGCTGAAAGCAGAGGCTTAACCCTCTGAGCCACCAAGGTGCCCCACTGTCTCATGTTTTATCATTAAAAGGGGATAACGTGGAAGGAGACACAAAATAAATATTTAGAAAATACGGAGGATACTTAGATGCAGGATGTCTAGTAAAGGTTGAGCTCAGGCTTGGCCTCTAGGCAGAGAAACCTTAAATACCCCTACCATAAACAACAAACCCCCGAAAGAACATGGCCTACATGATTCCACTACATTTCCAACCCATATACCTCTATCTTTGTTGTTGTTTTTCACTTGAAAGGCCAACGGCAGTGAAACCATTCTATGAAGGAAGCAGGGAATGGAAGAAAGAAAAATATATGGAGTAGAGACTCCCGTGAATTTTCCCAAAACCATGTTCCTTTCCCTGCTGGGCAGAGACTGCATTTCCCAGGCTCTCTCTTGTAGGCAGGTATGACCGTGTGACCAGATGGTGGCCAAAGTTTGTGAGCAGAAGTGATGCATGCTCCTCCCAGGTTTGGTCCATAAAAACCTCTGAGATCTCTCTTTTTCTTTCCCTAGCTCATGGTGAAATGGAGAGAGTTCTTCCTAGGGCATGGAGGAGGGAGGAACCACAAGATGGAAATAGCCTGGGCCCTTGACTAACCGCATGGAAAGAAGTCTGCAAGGCCGGGGACACCTGCACAGACTTTGACGTAAGGGGGAAAGAAACAGCACTCAGGGCTTATCTGTTATAGCAGGAGCAGTACTCACACGCCCAGCCTGAAGCTTGCATAGGGTCTGGGGGTTTCTGATGAGGGAGAAATCCTCTTAATAAATCATATCCTTTCTCCCTTTCTCCCATTGCTCCCTTCTGGGAACCTCACTCAAATATCAACATGTCTTAGACTCAGAATCTGAAGTCAGTCTGGCCCTGCTTGGAAGCCTCCACTTGGCATTGCTTGCTCCTCAGCTGAATGTATGTCCTGTCCATTCTCCAGCCTAGAGGGGTCAGGACGACTCTCGCAAACCTCCACAGGTGGTGATGGTCTTTTGGGGACCAGGAGTGACCCATTCTGGCTCTGGATGTTTATGAGATCAGCATTTTTAACTGAACAAAGCATGGATGGAGCAAAGGTTGCATCTTAAGTCTGAGACCACCACAAAATAGAAGGCAGGGATGCCACAGTCAACATCAGGCAGGACCCAGCTGTTTGGACTGAAATGACACAGCTGATGTCAATTTCCTGGGATATCAAAGTGCTTTAGATGAAAATCACCATGGCAGGCTAGCACCGTAAGTACTACAACTTCAGTCTTTGTCAGACAGAAGGTGAATGTCCTCCAATTTCTCCAAATTCCGTATCATGCAAAATCTTAAATCAATACAACTGGAAAAAAATACATGACCACCTGACCCAGAATATCTTGATAAAATCTCATCATCACTGGGGGCTTTTTATCCACCCTTTAGTGTTACTGGCATTGTGTCCTATATAAAACAACTTTTAAAAAAATTATTTATTTGTTAGAGAGAGAGCATGCAAGCACAGGTGGACAGAGTGGTAGACAGAGGGAGAAGGAGGCTCCCTGCCGAGCAAAGAGCCCGATGTAGGACTTGATCCCAGGACGCTGGGATCATGACCTGAGCCAAAGGCAGCCGCTTAACCAATTGAGCCACCCAGGCATCCCTGAAACAACTTTTATAACAACCCCACCAAGAGTTTTTATAGGTTATTTAAAAAGTAATACAAGTTCATTGTAGACATTTTAGAAAACACAAAAATCCTAAGAAAATTACTTGCTGTCTTATCACAGAGGAATAACCACTATTTTTATGTAACATTTTACAAGTGATTATTTCTAGTAATTTTCCTTGTTTTGTCCTTTGCATATGGGACTATGTTTCTTTGACTTCTTTTCTCTTGTAATGATTTAGAATAGATGTATTCTCTTCTCAATCTACTGATGATGGTCCTTACATTTAAAAAATTTTAACTTACTTACTCTAATTATTAATTTAAGGGTGAAATCTGATGTTTCATTACCTAAAACATTCAGTGTACTTTTCCTACCTCCTTCCTCTTGTCCCCAGTTACCAATTATTATAACTTGATTTTATATCCCTATATATATATTTTTTAAAGATTTATTTATTTATTTATTTGACAGACAGAGATCACAAGTAGGCAGAGAGGCAGGCAGAGAGAGAGGGGGAAGCATGTTCCCTGCTGCGCAGAGAGCCCGATGTGGGGCTCAATCCCAGGACCCTGGGATCATGACCTGAGCCGAAGGCAGAGGCTTTAACCCACTGAGCCACCCAGGTGCCCCTTTATATCCCTATATTATTTTTATATGTAACTTCTACTTTAATAGTTAATTTTGCATTTGGTATAACTATCTTGACAAGTTACTTGGATGCACATTATCACTTGTTTTCTGTCTTCCCCATTTTGGGGCTTTTTATCTTGATGTAGCTGTTTATCTAGCCAGAGAGGATCTTCAAACACTTTTTGAGGTGGCCACCGAGGGGTGTGTCCACATGATGAAATACGATGTGTCTAAGAACCTTTTTCTGTGTTCTCATACAGGCTTGCGGCTTTGCAAATGAATGGCAACTTGAGTCACAAAATGTAGACTTCATAAGTCTCCTACCATTTCATTGTTTTAGTAATGAAAATTGTTAAATTACATTGAACGTTAATAGTTTTGACATTAAGAACAAGTCTTTTTTGGCTCAAGAAAGTTCTCTTTAATTATTCCTTTGATGATTATGTCAACCCTAGTTTGCTTTCTTTTCTTCTTTTGGAATTGTTATTCTCTATCTTAGATTGTGCCAACTTTAGTCTTAGAGACACAAATTAGAGATTACCCGACATCTTCTCCCATCTGTTAGGAGTGCAGAAGTCACTGGAACTCAAGAAGGTTTTTCTCATATAATGAATCTTTTCATGGGGCTGGTAGTTTCTTTCACTGTCATCTCTACAGATACAAATCTACACTGTTGAGTATGATCAGGAGTTAAGGTTGGTTGCATCAAAGACTATGTGGTCCTGCTCAATGTTTTAGGTCCAAATAAAGGTGAGAAAAGGGAAGTTGAAATGTATTTGCTTCAAAGTTCTGAGGGGTCTGTTGGGTAGAAGCAGGAGACCGAGCAAGCACAGCAGGGGCTTTCATCTTTGGGCAAGAAGGATTCTTACTGTTTTCTTCCCTTGTTTGCCAGGCATCCAAGCCAGACCAGAAGCGCGAGCTGACTGAGTTCATCACGCCGTGCGGCCCTGACTGGTGTCCTTTCTTGAGGCATCAGTAAGATCCAGGCTGACCTCCCCCAACCCCACGGCCACACAGCCTGCCCTTATCCCCAGGCCTTGGCCTTCCAAGGTTGGGCTGTTGTGTGATTTTGCTCATGACAGTTCCCTCACCTCCTGGAAGAGTGGGTGTCACATTAGGGCAGAACGGGGCCCATCTGTACATCCGGTGACAGAAGTTCTTCAGAGCTTCTAGTACTGATAGTTTCATGTTCCAGTGATCACTCACTTCAATATAACAGTAGCTCGCCACCCTTACCAAAAAAGTTCAAAAGTTTCTTAAAAAGTTTCTCCTGGGGGCTATTTAAAAAATGAGCGCATTGTCCGTTCTCCTTATGGGAATCCCCAGCAAAGTGGCGGCAAGAACTGTCGCATGCTCAAAGAGTAGACTGGTTTCCCCTGCTGGATGCCCGAGCTTTACCTGGCCAGTATCCCTCAGAGCAGCATCCCCATCCTTCTCTTCAAGGTCTGCCAGATTCCCAGTGAGAAAAACTCCGTGCCAATGTTCCTGCCCCTTCTGTAATCTAAAGTCTTGGCCTCATAAAAAGTTGGGAATTCCTGGTTTAAACCCCACAGGCTAAGTATAAACCAACCATGTTTGCACTTTGTTCTTAAAAGAAGAAACACTCGATGATTCCAGAAACACCAAGGTCATTTTCTCAATAGTTTCTCCAAGCCATACTGGTTCTGGAACAAAGACTTCAACAAAACGTTTCTTTTCCATCAAAAGTAAAAGAATACGAGTAAGCCCTAAAGATATCTCTGCCTGTTTGTTTGAATTCTGTCCTTGGGAGCCATACTGAGTAAGTATCCCTCCTCTAAACAACAGGTCTTTCATTTATCAACATTTAGCCACCAAATCTGAGTCTTTGTGGTGCTCAACTCCCTGTGACGGCCAGCCTCCCAGATGGCTGCTGGGATCCCCAACTCCTGGTATTCATGGCCTTGTGATGTCCCCTCCCACACTGTCTCGGGGTGTGTGACTTCAGAGGTTAGGTCACAAAAGGTACTGTAACTTCTTCCTCGCACATGCTCACTCGTCTTCTCTCTCCTGGCTTGCTCTGGGGGAAGCTGGTTGCCAGGTCATCAGGACGCTCAAAGAAGGTCCCTGTGGCAAGAAAATGAGGCCTCCTGCCAAAAGTTATGTGGATGAGCTATTATCTGGCTTTCAGTCAAGCTTCCAGATGACAGCGAAGCCCCAGTGTTAGGAAAGACCCTGAATCAGAACCTCCAGCTAAGCTGCTTCTGAATTCCTGATTCTCAGAACCTGTGTGTGATACAGGTTTATTGATACAGGCTGCTAAATTTTGGAGTAATTTGTTATACAGCAATAGATAAATGTACACTCTATGTTCCTATAGCTTCTCTTCAGGTGAAAAAATCTGTAAACACTTTACCTCAGAATGGATTCTGACTTTTAGTACCCATCTTAAAATAGTCTACTACAGAGTAATCATGACGATAATAACACCAATAACAAAAATATTTACCAAATGCTTTAGGGGTTGGCCTCTGTGCTAAGAGTTTTACATGGACCATTTAGATTCATTCTTAGAAGAACTCTGTGACTTCATAGTCCTATTATTCTACCCATTTTATAGGTGGGGAATACAGGTATAGAGAAGTGTAGGGCCTTGTCCAAAGGCATGAAGCTCCAAGACGCTGAGAGGAAATCTAAAAACAGGCAGAGTGACCCCAGAGCCCATGCTCTACAGCTCTGGGCTATGGGGAACAGAGTACAGTAGGAATACCATATCCCATGACCTCCTTTCTATACTACCATAACTTAATTCTCCATCAATTTTGCCAGCAGCCCTGGAATGCTATCAGGTTATATAAACTTGTGGTCAACTAAGGCCTCTAGCTTTTTTCCACAGAATCTGCTGTCAAACTTGGCCTCCTATCCCTAATTACTCTTTTTACCCCCAATTAAATCATTCTCAACCTAATAGTGTTAAACGTGTCACTGTTCAATTTCACGTAGTTGACTGGCTTTGATCCAACATTCTAGCAAAATACTTTTTCCTCCTTTGTTTTTTATTCTATCATACAATGCCAGCTAAACTTGTGGGCTACCCATCATTTCTAAATGTGATAAATTTGCCTTAAATTCTCACCAGGAGTGGGAGATGAATCCTGTTGACTCACCCAAGACATCCCAGATCATTATGAGTACATCAGGGAACATTTTCTGGGGCTGTTCTGGCTCAAAACTTCCTACCCTTCCTAAAAGCTCCAGAGTGAACCCAGGTATGATATACCTGGGGATCCACTCACGTAAGGAGGCCCCTGTCATTATTCCACCTCGCTGACAAGCCACCCTTCTGACTCCCACTTCTCCATTCTGTCCTACTGAATACTTTGATCTTGTCATGTGCCTTGCTGAAATCAGATTGTATTTTCTTGACAGCATGACCTCAGCAGCAGCATTTTTCAGTCCTATGATGCTTGAAAAGAAAGTTGGTTAGGCTGCTCTGCTTTTTGGTGGGTTCATTCAGGAGCCCAAGTATTCATTCTCTGTCTGCTGGAATAATTTGGTCTAGAGTTTTCTTCCGGGAATCATCAAGTTTTATCATCTATAGTCGAAAGACTATTCAGGTGTTTTCACTTAATGTCAGAAACCTATTTGCCTTTTTCTAAGTTCTGAGCAGTTTTCATAGTTGTTACCATCTCTTAAAAATCACCATCAGGGCTGGTATGATCTTTGCTACAACTTTCCTCAGTATACTGAGGGGTACTTCATCTGTACCTTTGAAAATTAATTTATTTATAGCATTAGGTGGTCTTTTACCAAGATCCTTGCTCATTCTTTTTTTTTCCCTCTTTACTTTCATCTTCTCTAGTTTAAAGATCCTTCTCCTTGACAGAAAAGATGAAAACAAATTATAGTTAGCAGTAGTCTTTTCCTGGTTTTGCACTAACCTTATGCTACCTGTCCCAAAGAACAGACTTATTCCTCCCTTTTTCGCCTGTCAGTATCCAAAGAGAACTTTATTTTTTTATTTTTTTTTTAAAGATTTTATTTATTCACCTGACAGAGATCACAAGCAGGCAGAGAGGCAGGCAGAGAGAGAGGAGGAAGCAGGCTCCCCGCTGAGCAGAGAGCCCGATGTGGGGCTCCATCCCAGGACCCTGGGATCACAACCCAAGCCGAAGGCAGAGGCTTAACCCACTGAGCCACCCAGGCGCCCCTCCAAAGAGAACTTTAAAATACTCTTATTTGTGTGTGGCCAACAGCCGGGCGTGCAATCCTCAGGTTCTTTTCCCCTTCAGTTCCCCTGACATTCTCATAAACACCTGCCCGCACCCACAGTAACACCTGCCACCCAGGAAGCACCAACATCCTCGTTCACTCAACAAAGTGTCATTCAGTCCCCGTTCTTTGTCATACCTCTTGGGACATGTCTTTCTTCTGATCTTCTCTGCACAGCTTATTAAGTGGTGCACCAGAGGACTACATCAGAGAACCCCAGATGCACATGGGTCTTTAAATGTGGACTCCTTGTCTTTCTCATGCACCCTCTGACTATAAACTTGGAACCATTACAAACCTTCCAAACTCTCCAGGCCATATTCCTTTTTAGAATTCTAAACATGGGGTTGCATCTGGCTTTTTTCTGAAGTTTTGTAGACTCTGCTATCCTGAAGTTGAACTATGCCCAGGGTTTCCTTCTTTCGTGGTTACAAACTTTAACAGGACATGGACATCAACCTGCTATCCTTTCTGGCCAAGATGCATTCAAATTCAAAGAAGCAGGTGTCCCTATTGTCTTCTCTGTATTTCGAGTAACACCACAACCAACAGGCATGTAAAGAATTTTTCAGGTGTTCGATTTGTGGCACACTGAAATTTCCAGAAAATGTACCAATCTGCAGTTTGTTGTCAAACCACATTCTCTCCTTATGACTATTTTGGAATCAGCATCCAGCCAGTATTAATTACTTGGATAAATCATCCACAGAATTGATACATGATGATACTACTTTTGATTTCCCTCCTTTTAATCTTGACGGATTAATCTTGACTCAAACATACATGTCTCTGTTGAGTGTGTGCCCAACAGTTTGGGGCTGCCTGACAAATATTTTCCTATTTCCTAATGGCACAGATTTTCTTTGGGGGAATTATCTCTTCCATCATGGCTTATATACAGGTTTAAGGCTGCAATCGGATGACCTACCCTCCCTTATGTGGTCTCTCTCTAGCATTTGAATCTTGAGGAGACAAAGAGATTAACGCAAGTGGAGTTCATGCATGTAGCTGTGGTGTGCTGAGCCCCACCTTTGTTTGGAGACAGGTTCTATAGTTCCCAGTTCCTGGCCCTCTGGAGCCACCTTGGTTTTGTGCATTTCTAATTATGATTCTCCAGCTTTTTTCTGATTTTTGTGGGTTTCCAACAGCCTTCCAACAAGGTTGTTTTTATTCAAGTTAGACCTGATTGCAGCAACCGAAGAACGCCAGTTGGTATGCTCCAGAACCAGGCACAGTCTTCCAAATGATTGATTCCACTGTTCCTTTTCCACCAAGTCTCTGACCCACAGGATTGTGGAATCACCTCCTCAACTCACTGGAGTCATCCACTGATTTTCATTTTTTTTTTTTTTTAAGATTTTATTTATTTATTTATTTATTTGACTGACAGAGACCACAAGTAGGCAGAGGGGCAGGCAGAGACACAGAGGAGGAAGCAGGCTCCCTGCCGGGCAGAGAGCCCAATGTGGGGCTCGATCCCAGGACCCTGAGATCATGACCTGAGCCGAAGGCAGAGGCTTAACCCACTGAGCCACCCAGGCGCCCCTGATTTTCATTTTCAAAAAACATTTCCCCAACAAGCCCACAAGACATAGGGGGATTAAAATTTCAAGTTTAATCTACCAGCTGCCTCCAAAGTGAGCTTGAAGTCTACAGTTTCCAGAAATCTTAAGTACTGTTTATGGTAATGCTGTGTTCTACATCACTACTGTTCTTTTTTAACTCAGGGTCTCCCAAAGCTGATAAACATAACTTCATGAGCCCCTTTAATGTCTTGTGAAATTTAAAAGTAGATTCCATATTGTGTCTGAAAATTGACAATCAATTCAAAGGGCTGAGTATGACTTAATTTTCAAACTACACCAGCTACCCCCCCCCCCCATAGCATCTGGTTTTACAGTTTTGGGTCTTTCTCTCTCCTCCGATTTTTCTGTTTAGGGACATACAGATCAGGTGGGGTGGTTCTTTGGCCAAACATGTATTTTTTCCCTGTCTTTACGTGCTATAGTCCATCTCCTCATGGAACCTTTATAGGCCATGGTCATAGTTCTATACAATGTTTATATCAGCAGCAGGACCACTTTGGTGGCTGTGTTGGCCTTTCCACATCATGTGTCAGATGGTCAAGAAAAACCAGATACCTGCTAATTAGGTGCATCAGGGCCAACACCACACCCTTTAATAGGAAATCACAATTCCCAACCATATTGTCTCCTCGTGGAATTGAGGACTCTTTGGATCTTCGACTCTCCCACGTCTTGAGGTGATGGTATTTGAAAGGCAGAAGCTCACAGAGCAAGTCTCTTAATTCATGCGTCCTGAATATATTTTTCCTAGCCTGCCAAGTCAGTAGGCCATTGCTTTCTACTGCCCACTGAAGTGGATCTTTTCTGCATGTGCCCAACCTGTGAGATATTTCATCAAAATGAGCAAAGTCTATATTTTGCCTCCAGACAACATAGCAAAAATGCCCTCTGTAGACCTAGATGGTAAAACAATGAACATACACATCTACTCCACACCAATCCTTATGAAAAGGACCCAGGGAACAAGGGCAAGATATGTCACCTCCTTTGATCTTTGTTTGGGTACCTCCCTCTAGGGTGCATTCTTCCCGTATCAGACCCCAATCACAAGCACCTCAGTGGTCTCTCAAAAACATCTGTATATCCCACCTGGATCCTTTTTTTTTTTTTTTTTAAGATTTTATTTATTTGACAGAGAGAGACACAGTGAGAGAGGGAACACAAGCAGGGGGAGTGGGAGAGGGAGAAGCAAGTTGCCCGATGTGGGGCTCAATCCCAGGACCCTGGGATCATGACCTGAGCCAAAGGCAGATGCTTCTGACTGAGCCACCCAGGTGCCCTTCACACCTGGATTCTTATTGCAGCTCCTTTCCCCTCCTTGTTTTAGTACTTTTGAAATTGACAAAGCCACGTGTGTTCACGGTAGAAAACTTGAGACAGCTGCAAAGCACAAAGAAAGATAAAACCTAAGTCAGCTGTAAGCCCATTTCACATAGATAATCACTATTAGTACTTTGAAGGATAACCTTTGTCTTTTCTTTATTCTGTATTCTCACTCTGTCCCCAAGAGGGAATAAAATGGTGCTACCATTAACATTTCCCTAACTCAGGAAAGTATTCTGGTGCCCACCGCCAGGTAACCTTCAATGGCTGAAGTTTTCCACTGATCCCTTTTCTTCAGCCACTCTCTTCTCACTGGACGCTGTGATAGCTTCCCAATGTCTCAGTTTTATAGATAATGCAGAACTGAATATCCTTCTACATAGATATTTGTTCATGTACATCTGTGATGGTTTTCTTGGGTACAAAATTGGCGTGACAAAGGAATATTTATTTCTAAGACTTCTCAGAATGTCAAGCTGCATTCCAGGACATTTTTAACAACTTATACTCCCCTTAGGGGGAGACAAATGGTTCTTCGCACCCTTCCCAACACTAGATACTATCTTCCATTTCCCTCTTGACAGAGGTCATGCAGGAGATGGGAGTCTCATATTGCATTTTCTTGATTACCTATGATGCCCATTGTTTTTTCATATGATTATTGGCATTTGTATTTCAACTCCAGTTAATTAGTTGTTTATACCTTTTGCTCATTTTCCTACTGATACGTCCTCTCCTGTTTATTTGTAAGAGGTCTTTAAAATAATAAGAACTTGGTGTCCTGTTATAGATACTGCAAATAACTTGTGGTTGTGTCTTCATTTTATTTATGCAGAAGTCACCTTGCATTATGACTAGAGGCCCTCCCTTAAGATTACAAAGATATTTATCTACTCTTCTATTTTATTGTTTATATTTATTCTAAACCATCTATAATTTTAGTGTATAGTGTATACTTGATTATTTTCTGAATATCCAACTAATTTTCCCAATACCACTTATACATTTCCTCACTTCCCTACTGATCTGAAATGTTATCTTAATCATACACCAAGTACTCCTTTTGTGGTCTATTTGGTTCCAGTGAGATCCTGGCTATTTCTGCATGGGGACCAAACTGTTTTCTTTATTGCGATGTTGTAACATGGTTGACTAGCTGGCGGCACAAATTTGTCATTCGTCTCTGCCCCAGCCCTCATTTTTTTAAAAACAGATAATCCCGGGTTTACTTTTTTCCTGATGAAATTTGGACCATTTAAAAGTCCCCTCTCCCATAGCCAAATATTTTGGAGACGGACATTTTAAATGGGCTTAGAGATGACTGGTTCATACAAACAGGCAGATTTCTTAATCACAAATGCTAGGCTTGTCCGTTGACTCAAATCTCCTTTGTGCATCCTGCGGGAAGGTTCCATGGAGCTCCAGCACACAATCCACAAAATTTCTATGTCATACCCTCAGCTTAGTGCTAAGTGTCCCTGAAAGGATCTGCTAAGGCCCCCAGCCACCCTGCCTACTGCCATCGTTGTGTGCACTGGCTGCTGAGAGATAGACAATGCAAAACACTCCACATCGGCAGCCTGAGCCCTGGAGGTGGCTAGGACACCCACTCCGAGGGACTTTGGCCCAATTGTTCCCTTCCCTAAGTCTCAGTTTCCTCCTCTGTGAAATGGGTTTCCCTGTACAGGCAAGGTTCCCTTCGTGTTAAAGTTATGATTCCACCAAAAGTGAGATTGTGGATGGGAGAACCTTTGGAAGAGGATGGAGTCTCTTAGAAATTAAAACAGGATGGCTGTTATCAGTGGT
The DNA here is from genome assembly GCF_002288905.1 of Enhydra lutris kenyoni. NCBI lineage: Eukaryota > Metazoa > Chordata > Mammalia > Carnivora > Mustelidae > Enhydra > Enhydra lutris. The sequence continues at coordinate 21,055,123 of NW_019154102.1, forward strand.
ATGCTTACAGGCACACCAAGAATAGAGGGGTATTTGTTTGCAGCTAGTTTAATCTGAGAAAGCTTGCTGGAGGAGGTGAGCTTAGATGGGGGAGCTTGTGAGGCGCAGCAGATACAGGAAGCAGGAAGCCGGAGCCCTGATGCGAAGCGCATGTGCGCAGGTCCAGGACGAAGGCAGTAGGAGTTGGGGGGGGGGTAGGGGGTAGGGTGAGGCAGATTAGATCGAACACACGGGAGAGAGGGACCACGGCAGACTCCTGACCAGAGAGGAACAATGGAGGGGGACAGAGTTCGAGCCAGTGTTCGTCAGTTTCTCTGAGCTCAGTCTTGGGAGGCAGCTCCACCGCATCTGCCCACTCCCCACAGAAAGTGCCCAGTGCAGAAAGTGCAGCCCAGTCCTGACATTTCCTTGGTCCAAAGATGGTCACAGAATCCAGGTACATTAACTTAGGGGTCTCGGCCTTGAATCTGATCTTTGCAGGAGTTGAGAGAGCCTGGGGAGACAGAGCAAGATGGGCTTTCCTGGCCCAGGAGACAGGACGGGGCACAGAGACCTGTCGTGGATTGCCTGGACTGGGAGGCTTGGGCAGGAGCAGCCCCTTTATCCCACCCCCAGACCCATGCGTGCAGAGCTGGCCTGGAGTGGCCGGGCTATCAGCCCTCGGGGCACAAGCGCCACGGTGCTCCGCACTGCCCGCCTCCCTTGGCAGGTGAGCGCCTTCTCCCACCAGCTGCGGGACAGGTGGGCGTTGGAATGCTGCTCCCAGGCACCCTGGCCTCGCTCAACCTGGCGTTTCACACACCCATTCCTTAACCTCATTCTCCGCCATTTCATTCCTCTTCCCACGCAGTGTTTACTAAAATCTCAGCTCCCCACGAGATGAAGCCCAGGACCAGGGCTCCCTGGGCTGCCCGGGGAATGTTCCCACAACTGGGCGAGCTGCCAGAGCAGAGAACATAGGTTGCCACCCTGGAGACTGCGGCACCCGGCCACCCAGTCCAGGGTGAGGGACCCCACTCACCATCTTGAGGATGGCTGATGTCCTCTAGCATAAGAAAAGCATCAGGCCATGTCCGAGGAAGAGGGGCTTCTCCTTTGGGGTTTGCAAATAACCAAAAAGGGCAGGGGGGAAAACTTGCAGGAAAAAGAAGAGAAAGAACTTGGGTGGCTTTGCTGTTTGTTTACAAAGCAGGAGTGAGCAGTCAAGGGACAAGTGAGAACCCGTGCAGCCTTTTATAATCACTGTGTCTACAATCTGGTGTCTAGCTGCAAGCTCTACAGTGTAGGACCTTGCTGCTCAGTGTGGCCCACGCACCAGCAGTGTTGGCCCTGCCCGAGGAACTTGTTAGAAATGCAGAATCTCAGGCCCCACCCCAGAACTGCTGAATCAGAATCTGCATTTTAACCAGACCGCCCCCCACTCCCCCTTTCTCAATCTTGGTTACACATGGGAACCACCTTGGAAAAGTACCCATGTTTAGATCCACCCCCAGAGATTACAATTTAATTATTCTGGGGTACAGCTGAAACAATGGGATTTTTACAAGACTCCCCAGGTGACTCGAATATGCAGCAAAATTTGAGAACCCCTGGTCTAGTACACATATAAACAGATTCAAAGAAAAAAATTAAGAAATTCCTCCTTGGACTATGAGATGGAAATCCACAGAAAGCTTTGCAAACAACTAAGGAAATTCATTGAGAAAAAACGAACACGTCACCACTGATTTGATGTGTCTCTACCACACAGCACAGATAAATGTCTTTAAGAAGAGAAGTAAAACAAGATTGAATCATACTCCAGTGAATTTGAAAGATAGCACTTCCTCTCTCTTATCTTCTTCCCATCTTGTGACTAATAAAAAAAAACCCCACAACACCAGCAACTCCTCATATGACACATTCAAACCATGGCAAGCGGGGGGATATTTCTGTGCTTTACTCTTCCTGGAATGATGTGATTTCTGCATTGCACATTTCAGGTCTGATAATGCGCTTTGCTTTAGGGTTACATAAGTACAGTGGAAGTTCTTGTGTTCCTCGCAGAATACAGAGTTTCCTTTTACTCACATACTCCTTTAATGTAGTTGGACATCAATCTTTCTAGCCTAAAAAGGAGGTTTTATTTCACTGCCAGGGGACAGAACTTCCAAAAAACACAAATGTCTTTCAGCATCATGTTGAGTAAATAATCAAGGGGGTATGAATCGGTCTCTCTCTGACTTCCTGCCTTATTTTGCTTTAAACTCATAGGTGAGCTATGAAAAGACATCTGCCCTAACATTCCAGCCACGAGGCAGGACGTTGGCCCCGAAGCCAAGCGGAGGTTTCTGGGGCTCCCTGCATGTCACACGATGATCTGGTGACGGAGCAAGCCCACGGGACCATGTGCAGACGCGTCCTCGTACCAGTGAGCGCCTTCCTTTCAACTGAGTTGTTCATTAAAGTCACTCGAGAAAATATCAAGGGACTCTTGGCTTGGGTCTCCTCAGTCATGTCAGGTTTTACGTGTGACCCGACTATATGCAGTGGAGCCCGGCATCGGGAAAACCGTCATTATTTAGTACTCCCAGCCCAGGAGCATTGCAGAGTTCATAGGTCCATCCACCCACCCAGCTTTCACTGAACTCCTACAGGGGGCGCTGTTCACTCCCACGGCCCCGCCGCAAACTCGGGAGGTTCTCTGAGAGCGGGGCTGAGGGCCAGGACCTGGGCTGCGGCATGGTGCTTCTCGTGGGCTGTTGGGCTCCCAGGGGTGTGGTGTCAGGAATGGCGTTGGAATGGAGTCGCCCAGGACAGCCCCACGTTGAGGGAGGCAATGGTGAGGTGTCAGGAGGTGGGCCAGGCCCAGTACCTTTCAGTTCATAGGCTGCAGGGGACAACAATCATACAGATTCAAACCAAACCTTCCAGCTTGGCATGATCCAGAAGTCACACCACCCCACATGTGCAGAGGAGCTCCGCTCTGCCCCAGGGCCCTCCACCAAAGCCCACCTATGCTCCCATGCATCTCCCTGGATTCTGAACTGGTCTTTGTGAACATGTGGCTTTTAAAACATTAATTCTCTTTATCTCCATGAAAACTCAGGGGGAACACAAGTGTATGCTGTGGAAAGTCTCCCTGTCACCCTGTCCCCTGCCAGCCCGGCCTTTCTGGAAATAGCAGCATAACAGGGTCTTGTGCACAAGACTGCTGGCGTCATCTTCCTTCTCGGAAGGGCTCTGCTCTGATGAGTGAATGTCTCTCTCTCCTGTCCTCTGACCCCCTAAGGGAAGTCTCTCATACAGCTTCCCTGCCATGTGGCGAATACCATGACTCTGTCGGGTTCCCACCCTCATCCCTTGGGAACTCCCAGGGCACCAGTCCACATGGTGTGGGTTAAGAGTTCGCAAAGCTCGGGAAATGAGTTGCACAAAGGTACATCTCCAGTGTCTTACAAGTGAGACCTGCCACTCTACACTTTTCTTGTCACTAGATGTTAACCGAGTGGGTTCTATCACCTGTGCAAGAAAACTCACTGTAAAAGAGAAAAACCATGATATCAAGAAGAACAGAGATACGAAGAAAGATTAAAGGAAAGGAGGGAAGACTGTAGATAGAATCTTGGCCTCAACACAGTAAAGGATTGAGAAGGGGAACAAGAGCCATAGAGTATGTCTCATACTGACCAGAGCCTTCCACAGCCTACCATGGCCCTGGCAGGTACTCAGACGTGTCCGTCCTTCTCCACACCTGGCCAAGGTGGGGTCCAGCGGAGAGGATTCTGGAGTAGGAGTTAATGAGTTCTGTCTTCGGTCCTGGTCAGTGGAGCATGGCCCTGGCATCTTCTCATCTGGCTTGTGCATCTCTTGGGGTCAGGTACGGACAAGATGAGTAGCTGCTGGTGACAGCCATCAACCCCTATCTCTCACCACTACCGACAAGCAGGTATTACCTTTCCTGTCTTACAGACGAGGAGACAGGCTCAAGAGGTTAAGTGATTAGCCCAAGGTCACGCTGCTGGTTGGTAACAGAACCATGGACCCAAGCCTGTCTGGTTAATCAAGTCGGGGATTCCCACCCCCACTTTTTCACTGTGCTAGGCTGACTTGTTCACCTTGATGTTCCTTGATATCCCTTTTGATTACTGAACTGCATCTGTGTGAAGAAGGGGTTTTCCATATTCCCATGTTTCACTTCAAAACCCCAGTTCCATTTCACAACCTTGCTACACGTTGGGATAACAAGTTATAACTACGACCCCCCTCCTGCGTGTTTCTCAATCACCAACCGTGCTTCAAGTGTGCGCCGCAACACAATGGTGCCTTTCATGTTATTCCCCAATAGAAACAGCTTTACTTTCGGTGTGAATGCTGAATTCTACAGTTTGTTCCCAATGGTGATACGATTAATTCATTCTTATTTTTAAACGTAGTCCTGATCCCTTGTCGGCACAAACACCAGTTTGAAAAGTGCATGTAGAGATTTACCTTTCATATATTCCAACTCAAACAGTAATGGGTGCTGATTATGGTTCCTGTGCTAATGAGGAAAGAATATATGTAAGAAAACCCCCAAATGCCCACATACCAAATAATTAAACATACATACACTCTGTGGTATCAAGTGATAATTCTCACCACTAACGTTTCCAAGTTTTTTCCGGCAGCGCTAACTGGGCACCTTCTGTGGGCCAGAAGACAGATGGTGCGTGAGCAGAGAAGACTGAACCAGGCCCACTCCTTCTCCTGGGAGGCTCTTGTGAGTCTTCTGGGTAAGGGATGGACACCTGGCCCGTTCTAATGCGGGGCCCTGCTGTGCCACTATCCCCTCAAACTTCTCATTCTCTGTGTGTAAAACTTTGCAACCATTTGGAGGGGTCTGAGTAGGAGGGATCTTCCAGAAGATCCTTCAGGAGGGTCTCGGATCATCGTGGGAGACCCTGTGAGGCCTGTGTGCTAAATGTCAGGTTCACTTTGCTATGCTTTTGTGTGGATCTAATGACTTCTAACCTGTGTGTGTGTCCTCCACGGCACTCACTGCAATATTCCAGGATCCTCCACACAAGAACATGCCACACACCCAGGCGCACACCCCAAAAAGGAAAATGCTAACAACAGTGTTGTCAGCTTCCAAAACAAATAAACTAAAACCTACTCACCAGCCTCAGCCATACTTATCAGTGTCATAACAGCCATGTAGCTAATGGTGGTAAACAAATGCTCAAGGAGGAACGGAACTTTGCAGCAAGAAACCAACCTCTGGGATGAAGAAAACGAGATCAAGAGAGGCTGTGACTCAAATCCAGGTCTTGGAACTTCTCACCAGGGACCAACTGATATATAACTCTAGCTCAAGTATAAATTTGATCTTTCCATCTTTTCTAAATGTATGAGTTTTCCCTTGTTGCTGTAACAAAATACCACAAATTAAGCAACTTAAAAAGACCACAAACATACCTTTTTACAGTTTTGGAGGGCAGGAGTCTGAATGGGCCAAAATCAAGGTGTCATAAAGGGCTGATTCTGTCTACAGATTTCTGGGGAGAATGCGTTTCCTTGCTTTTTCCTGCTTCTAGGGTTAGCCAGAGTTCTTTGACTCCGATTTCCATTTCTGTACCTTCCTTCCCACTCTGATTCAGATCTTTCTCCTCCTCTCTTTTAAGGGCCCTTTGATTACAATAGATTTACCTGGATAATCTGGGATAACCTCTCCATTTCGAAGTCTTTTACCCTAATCAATCTGCAAAGTAACTTTCGTCATGTAAAGTAAAGTAATGGTCACAAATTCTGGGGCTCAGGATGTGGACATCTTTGGGGGATTGTTATTCCTTCTACCACACCAAACAAAAAGAATACTTTGTGTTTGCCCAGTCATCTGCTGTCCATAGAAGAATACTTGCAAATTTGCCGGCCCTTCTAAAATGTAAAACTGGGTAGAGCAGCAGGAAGAAGAAGCTGGTGTCCTGTTTGTACAGGTACATTCAGAGAGTCAACACAAGTTAGAGATTGAGGAAATGACCACGTCTACTAGTACTATGCAAACCTAAGCAGATGTTCAATAGTAAAACTGTAAATCTGGCCCCAAATTCACAGCAACTTGAAAGATACAAACTTGAAAAAAATCCATAAATATGGAAAGAAAAAAAACCCTCCAAACAATAAGACTATCAAATGCATCGCTGCCATTTACTTTACATGTATGCCTCATTTGACCCTCAGCCAGTGACCTGAGTACTAAATGTTTGGTGTGGTCCAGTAATATGGTCACAGGGCCTGTCCATCCACTTCAAAGCAATTCTAAACCTTCCTCAGCTCCTCTTACCATCTCAATGCTTGGAGTTTTCCTGCTTAATATCTTGTTGCAATGAACACCATTGGAGCTAAGACATGACCCAAATCTACCCATGCTCATTTCCTTAGGATAAATTCTTAGAAGTGGTATTTCTGGGTCAACAGGTAAGCAGGGCATTTTAAAGCTTACTACCAAATGGCTCTCATACAAGTTGTAACAATTTATACACCCAACAATACAAGTCTCTAACCTTATCTACTTTGTTCACCAACACTTATTTTTATCTTTGCTAATTTGATTAATGAAAATGGTATGTCACATTAATTTGCATTTCTTTGATGACTAATGAGGCTAGACATGTTTTTCAATGTCTGTTGGTTACATTTGTAACTTAACTATTCAGATAATTTGCTTGTTCTCCTATTGGTGTGTTAAAAGTTTTGTTATGGGTTTGTAAGAGCACTTTCTTATGAAAGAAAGGACTCCTCTTTAGGATTCAAATACTGGCAAATATTGCCTATGGGTTTTCTCTATAGTGGTTTTTTTTGGGGGGGGTGATTGTAATTTTAAGTACCTATTTTCTTTTATGGTTTTAATTTTCTTTTCTTCTTCTTCTTCTTTTTAAGATTTTATTTATTTATTTGTCAGAGAGAGAGAGAGAGAAAGAGAGCGAGTGAGCACAGGCAGGCAGAGTAGCAGCAGAGGCAGAGGGGGAAGTAGGCTCCCTGCCAAGAAAGGAGCCTGATGTGGGACGTGATCCCAGGACACTGGGAACATGACCTGAGCTGAAGGCAGCCGCTTACCAACTGAGCCACCCAGGTGTCCCTGGTTTCAGTTTTCAATGTTTTGATTAGTTCTCTTTTTAAAGAATAAGTTATATAAATATTTATCTATGTTTTCTTTTTTTTTTTTTTTTAGAGAAATTTTACACTTCCACTAAAAGATATTTCAATAAACTAGAACTTATTTTAGGATATCATTAGGGTTCCCTATTTAACTTAATTTCTTTTTCAATATTTAGCCTCTGACCCCAGAATCATTTGTGAGGTCTTCTCCTTGTTTCCCTAGGGATAGGAAATGCCATTCTGTAGCACATCAAACTGTTTTGTGTAATTGGCTTTCTTCAGGAGCTTTCCATGCCAGCTTGAATTGGTCTATTCTTGTGCTGGTGTCTCAAAGTTTTAATTAGAGCAGTCTTATATTATTTCTTAATATTTGATAGTACAAATCCTCCTACCTTTCAAAGCAACAATTTCTTATGTCTAATTTATTCAAGTAAACTTTAGAAACCTTTGTCAAATTCCCTCTTACTTATTCCAAAAGACTAGAACTCACTTAAGTTTCTAAAGTAACAATGGGAAGAATGGACAATTTTATAATATTACACCTTCCTATCGAGCCACTGATCTTCATTTAGTCAAATTATCAAAAAGGGCAAGTTTTATGCCATTCTTCAAATAGATCCTGACCATCTTTTTAAGTCTATTCCTACACAATCCCCATCTCACAACTACCTTTTCAAAAGATTTATTTATTTTAGACGGAGAGAGTGAGAGTGAGCAGGAACTTGAGTGGGGGAGGGGCAGAGGGAGAGGAAGGGAGAATCTCAAGCAGACTCCTTGCTAGGCTCAGAGCCTGATGATGTGGGGCTCAATCCCAGGACCCTGAGATCATGACCTGAGCCGAAATGAAGAGTCAGCCACTTAACCGACTGAACCGCCTAGGCACCCCTGTATCTCACCACTATTTTGAAGGCGCTCTTCCCCTGTATATTTTTAATTGGTTACTGATAGTTTATAGGAAAACCACTGATTGCTTATTTTCTTATTTGGACCCTACAAATACTCCAAATATTTCTAATAGGCATTCTGGTAGTTTGTGTTTCCCAGGTATGTAATTACATAGTTTGCAAAGGCAGCGATGTATTTCCTTTCCAACCAGAGTTTGCTGAGCACCCTTTGTCAGTCCTCTAGTCTAAAAAGTCTGACGGCTATGCAGATGTTAGCAACATGGCCAAGCTGCCTCCACACCCATGCGTGTAAACTTCCCAAGCTCCCACCGCTGGGGACGTATTACTACCAGAGTGTCAATAGTGTTGTCTGGAGCTTGGCCTCGCTCTCTGTTTGCTGCCATAATTATTTTTATTGTTTTCCAAAAAATTAGACTTGAAGACATGCCATACTTCTAAAATAAGGATCGTCTAAAACCTCCACACTCAAGGAGAGGTCTATAACTCTCTCCAAAATATGCTTCCATCGGAGTATTTCCTTATTACTAGCAAGTTCTTCTGCACAAAATGGTGGGAAATGACCCCTTTTCCTAGGTTGTGGATAAAAAGTTTTGAGCCACAAGAATAAGCACAAAATATTCCTTACTAAAATCTACCAAGGTTCAGGGGCACCTGTGTGGTTTGGTGGGTTAAAGCCTCTGCCTTCAGCTCAGATCATGATCCCAGGGTCCTGGGATGGAGACCTGAATTGGGCTCTCTGCTTAGCAGGGAGCCTGCTTCCTCCTCTCTGCCTGCTTCTCTGCCTATTTGCAATCTCTGTCAAATAAATAAGATCTTTTTAAAAAAAAATCTACCAAGGTCCAAAATAAGGCAAAAATTTACAATTGAACCGTAACCTCAGACCCGACTCTGGCACACACTCTTGTAAGGCAGGTGGACGGAGATAAAAAAAATCACAGCTCTTTTTACTAATTCTGACCTTGGACAAGCCACCAACACCCTCTAGGCCATAGTTCCCTCATTTATCAATAGTGAATGTTACAAAAACTTGATGGAAAGCACTGGGCCGTGCTTGGTACTCATTCCCTCACTCACTCAAATATCAAGTGCCTCCTGCGTGCCAAGTACAGAGCTGGGCACTGGGGATACATGAATGAACCAGATAGACAAGGCCACTGCCTTCAAGGAACTTAGGTCTACTGGGGAAGGTAGGCAAATAGTGAGTAAACAAACAAATGGAATCATGAAATCATGACAGACAGCAGTGAGCACTATGAAGGACACGGACAGAGGTGTGGCCGAGAGCTGCTGTTGGAGGTCATCAATCAGCAAGAATTCTCTGAGAAGGGGAAGCAGATCTGAGGTCCGGAGGACACAGAGGAGTCTGGTAGAGGGGAAAAGGGGCAAAGAGCATCCCAGGCAGAAGGAACAGCAAGTGCTGAGCCTAGAGACAGAGAAGGAGAAGAGGCCGGAGAGTGGGAGCAGAGCGAGGGAGGACAGACCTGTGAGCTGTGGCTGGAGAGGGAGGCAGGAGCAGTGTGTGGCAGGGCCTCTCAGGGCAAGATGCGCCTGGGCCTTGTTCTGAAAGCCCATTGCTTCTGCTGCTGCTGTTCTTATAACTGATGGTGATATGGGAGATACTGCATTGGGTCGCCATTTAGACCAGAAACTCAAATACACGTTCACTATCTTATTTGCAAGAAAATATACCACAAAGGCTCCTTTTAAGGTGGCTCAGCTTTCTGTTAAATTCAGTGAGTCTCCAATATTGCTTCTAGACCCAATGCCATGCACGAATCAATGAAAAAAAACCAAACAACCAACCATGAACTGCACTTCCTATGTGGGAACTGGACATACAGAAAAGCTGCACTGGGGGTCCCTGCCAATGGGGTGCTAAGCTCCTTGGGCAACTTTCCCTTTGGGACTATTGCATTCCGGTCCTGCCGACTTCTGATGAAGAGCCCATGGTGGGGAGAAGGCTCAGGCCAGCGGGTAGGTAGGAAGTGAGCTCCAGATTTTGGATAGGCTGGGGTGGCGTATAGTCTAATGTTGGACACACAGTCTTCACAGCCAAGGACCTCTGTGGCATTAGTCATACCATGAAGAATCATTTCAAAGGATCTATATCATAGCTGTGTAGGCCAAAGGATTCTTTCGATCCCTTTATAAGCCCACAATTCCTATCAAATGCACAAATCTGTATTTTTTTTTAAAGATTTTATTTATTTGACAGAGAGATCACAAGTAGAGAGAGATAAAGAGAGAGGAGGAAGCAGGCTCCCTGCCTGGCAGAGAGCCCGATGCGGGACTCGATCCCAGGACCCTGAGATCATGACCCGAGCTAAAGGCAGAGGCTTAACCCACTGATCCACCCAGGCAGCCCACAAATCGGTATTTTTTATAAGCACCATTGCATTTATTTCCTGCAAGGAGCTCTTGCATTGTTCTGCCTTGAAAACTGTTGGATCTGAGAGGACAAATAATGAAAAATAGCTTATTTTGGCATTAACTCTTAGCTGTGTCAATGGAAGAGAGACCATGTGGTATTTTTACGACTAAAGAAAAGAGACTTCTGTGACAACTTCCAGGTTACGGAGCAGCAGCGTTTCAAGAAGCTGTAAACCAGTTGGTTGGATCTCAGGATCTAACGTAACACTGAGTATGAAACTACAGGAAACAAGATACTACAAAGAGTAGGTGAGAATACTACACCTACTCACAAAAGTGGACTGACTTCACTGAGCGCTGTTGAATCTGCCAGCCCCAGTGATCCTCCAGGACAATACCCTGGAGACCCAATTCCTGAGGATATGGATTTCCTATGCTGCTGAACTCATCAGAGAGCAGGAAAGGGGCTCCCCCAGGGCTGGTGTGCTCGCTCTCTGTCCTGGCATGGGATTGGGGTGTCAGTGGGGAATGAGCTATAGGAAGAGGTTGGAAATAGGGCTGTAGCAGATTACAAGTCTCAGATCAAAAAGGAGAGCAAACGGAAGAGGCCTGGGAAAGGCTATGATGGAACTAAAGCCCTAACCTAAGGGCTAAGGGCTTGTAACAAGCCAGGGAGAGGAAAACAGAGGCAGGGAAGGAATTTTTTTCCTTGCTTTTCTCATCTTTGTCACTAAGATTGGCAGACGGGACCAACTATTCACTGACTGTAGGAGGAGGCAAATGCAGAAGTGTGGAGGATACTTTCCTTCTTCTCCTGGCTGTGTGTGTGTGTGTGTGTGTGTGTATAGTAAATGGCATGTGTACAAATCCTGTTTATATAAATGTACACACCCCAGTGTATAATAATATCCAATATTTGTTCAATACTATAGTTGACAAAGATTTTCACACTTGTTTGATCTTCAATACTATTAACAGATAACGCAAACTGAGGCTCCCTCCATCAGTAACACAGTTAGGATTCAAAGGCCCCTACTCTTTTTCTTACACCTGTGGCTTTCCACCCTGGATGCATACTAGAATCCCCTAGGAAGACTGAAAAAATACTGATGCTTGGACTCTCCCCCCAGCACCTGTGAATTAGGATCTCTGGGGAGTAGGGCCAGGGCATCAATATTTTTACAATTCTCCAGGTAATTCCCATGAGCAGGTAAGGTTGAGGACTCCCGTCCTTCTCAAAGGTCTTCAAATTATAGCATGAATAGGGATTACCAAGGGAGTTAAAAATGTAGCTTCCTGGACCTCACCTTTGAGATGCTCATTAAACTTTTGCAGCAATATACACATACCTCTACTTGAAGACACACAGAAGTCTTGGTCTTCCTCACCCCCTGGAAGTTTAGAATGGCCATACAAGTGCTTCAGGCAATGAAATGTGAACACTGAAAAGTGACACATATCTGGGTAAGAGCATCAACAATGGGCACTAGACCCTACATCCCCCTCACTGATACAAACACCTAATCTGAAACATCAGTTTCCCTGGAGAGTGACCCAGGGCCCACAGTGGACTTTGAATGAGAATTAAACTTTTGCTATTAAGGCAATGACATTTGCCACTGCAGCACAACCTAACATTTCCTGACTGAACGTGTCAATCTGGAGTGAAGTCTGGGGATATTAATTTTCATAAGCACCTAAGTGATTCTTATGCTGGCAGCCCATGGCCTCCGCTTCTAGAAGTATGCCCAATGCTGTGTTAACTTTATGTGTTTCATGTCTTTTGTGTGTCTATGTGTTTCATATCTTTTTTTTTAAATGATTTATTTTTAGAGAGAGAAAGGGAGAGAGAGTGTGTATGGGGAGGAGCAGAGGAAGAGAGACTCTTGAACAGACTCCCTGCTGAGCATGGAGCCCAACTTGGAGCTCCACCTCATGACCCTGATCATGACCTAAGCTGAAATCAAGAATCAGATGCTTAACCAACTGAGCCACTCAGGTGCCCTGTTTCATGTCTTTATACAGAGATTGGTGAGCTCAGAGAGAGAGGATTCATTCATTCAACTTTTGCTGTGCACCCACCTGTGTTAGGCACTGAGTGTTTACCTTATAAACAGATGAAGACAGAGCTTCCCTGTCCTCAAGGAGCTTACCATAAGAGAAGGCAGCAGGGGGAAATACGAAAGATTTTAAAAAACAAAGGGATGGAGACAGAAGAGGAATAAATTAATCCTGCCTACAGATAGGCAGGGCAGCTTTCTGAAAAGGGAGACTGTGGCCTCCATCTTCAAGGACGGGTTGACACTGCCCAGGCAGAGCGTTTTCCCAGGTACAGCTCTACCAGAAAGCATCAGACAGCTGGCTGGGCTGCAGCAAAATACTGGGATGAGTTGGAGGGAGGGCCCAAGGGGCTGGCATTCAGGGAAAGCTCCAGGATGGAGGGAAGTGAAGTGAGAGGGAACCAAGGTGCCACACAGCTCTAGAGCTGTGTTGTCCAGCAGAAATAAATCCGAGTCAAATAGGTGATTCTACACTTTTCTGGAAGCCACCTTGGGGGGCGGGGGAGTGAGATTGATTTGAACATTTAACCCAGTAGGGTCAAGATAGTGTCATTTCAATAAACCACCAATATAAACATTAATAAGAGTTCTTAAAAAGAAGAATGACTAGGTGGTCTTCCAAGTCTGGTGTGTCTTTGATATTTGTGACACCCCTCAATTTGGACTAGCTGCATGGCAAGGGCTCCACAGTCACTCGTGGCGGAAGTACTGAAAGATGTTGTTCTAGGCAGCTGCCAGAGGCTACGAAAGACCTACTTTTCTGGGGCGCCTGGCTGGCTCAGTAATGGAGGATGCCACTCTTGGTCTCGGGGCCATGAGTTCAAGCCCCACACTGGGTGTGGAGCTTACTTAAAAAAAAAAAAAAAAAAAGACACTTGTTTCAAGGAGGATACACTGAGCATTGGGCACTCATTCACCTAAAAAGAAAACATGAACTCAGTATCCTCCTTGAGCCAGATTTTTTTTTTAACTATATAAGCCTTTGAACACCAACAAAAATACAGTGATATTTAAAAATATTGTCATTGTCCCAGCCCTCTCCCGAAACCACATCCTGGTTCAGGGGATTCTATTTACTTGCAAATTGTACTACTTAAGCTAAGTTCAACAAAGTAAGCCAATCTGCGGTAATAATGCCAAAAAGACACCTCTGAAGACTTTTTACAAGAGGAAGTATTTGGACAGCTCTGTGGTCCCAACACTCTTTACCAGGTTTGATCATTTTAACTAGAGGAGTGACCAGCAGGGAGCAAGACCTGCTCAGAGGAGCTCCCTCCATCAAGCAAAGTGGAAACAGGTTGTCGGGTGCAACCTCTGCTCTGTCCTAATCACAAGTGCCCTTGGTCCTTTCAGGGAGGCCAACACCGAGGTGTACGTGGCTAATAGGTCTAGACGTTTCACCACATTTCAGAATCCCTAACCAATATTAAATTTGGGGCACCTGGGTGCTCAGTCCGTTAAATGTCTGCCTTTGGCTCAGGTCAGGATCCCAGGGGTCCTGAGTCAAGCCCAGTGTCGGGCTCCCTGCTCAGTGGGGGGTCTGCTCCCCCCACCCCCGCTTTGCTCCTCCCCACTGCTTATTCTCTCTCTCTCGCATGCGCACGCTCTACTGTTTCTTTCAAAATAAAATCTTAAAAAAATATATTAAGTCTAACTTGTTGAAAAATGAATGGTCTGGAGGCCATACTCTTCCATGGTTCACAGACATGAGATCCTGGATTCTGAACCAGTCAGGATCTTCTAAACACACATCCTTAAGCACCTGTCATTGCTGAAACGGTTCCAGAATGGGAAGACCTTGCAGGCAGTAGAGCTCAGATGAGAGAAGCCCTCCAGGGCGCCTTCTTCAGTCCCTTCAGGCAGAGCACAGCTCATGCTTGGCCTTTCCTAACACTGCTCTATTTACAACTCTAGGGGTGGGGGGCAGTCATTTAATTCAAGTAACCCTTTGCAGGTCTATTGCTCACCCCCACACTTAAGGGCCCTGTGGGCTGGGACTGTCCCGTGTCCTGTCCCTGCTGCCCAGCATAGCCCTCTGCAGTCAGTCCTCAAATTCAATCACCAGGATATAAAAATATTCCTAACATAAGAATACTCACAGAAAGATGGACTCAATGCAAATTGGGCCAAAGATCCCTTCAGCGTGATATCCCCTTTCTCAAGAGTACCAGAGAACTATTTTTTTCTTTTTTGAAAAGATACGCTCTTCTTCCATGTTTTCACCTGGATCGTTAATCCTAAGAGCGGCTGAATCCCAACAGCTCTGGCTCTTCAATTAGGAACACTCTCAGACTAACTGTCTAATTATTTCCCTCTCTTTATGCATCTCGAACCTGCGCTCCCACTTAAGATTCTTAAATCATTTCAAGTAAAAGGGGAATTAGGAGTGCACTGTTCTCATATAAATCACTATAAATAGTCCCCACATGTGATCATCAGCTTCTCCCTGAACCCTGCCGGTGAAGTGAGAGCAGACGGTTAGCCCTTCAAACAACACCGTCCAAGGGCTGCCCTGTAGCAAGTGAGAACGTGAACTCCGCAAGCAAGTGACCACACCGTGTTCACTTCTGGGGTCCTGTGACCTGGGCTGAGCCCTTCACACAGGAAGCCGTCTTGGCTTCTCGACCTTCCTTTTTTGTCCTTGGGTTGCCTTGGCAAGCCTCCAGCCTTTCTGCAGGGTGGCTCTCTCCCATTTCCCCCGCTCCTCCTCCTTGATCTCCCAGCTCAGAGCAGAGCACGCCATCCGCACTCGCCTGTCACCAGAGATGTAGACCACTCCCTCTGCACTGAGTGCTGCGGTTCTGAAAGCGAAGCTGCATTTCTGGGCGTCTACTGGGGTGGCAGGTTTCATAACACCCCTTTCCGGCGGCAGGGTGGGGCTTCCTGACCCACTCAGTGTCAAGGGCACGCCCCTGAGCACTGAGTAGGAGGCTAACCCTACCGTGGTGGAAGTCCTGTCCCTCAAACTTTAATCACGTCCCTGCCATCAACTGGCTTAGGCCATCTTGGTACTGCAGATACCATTTCTCACGTGACTTTACTGCTTTCTCACTCTGTCAATCTAAACAAAAAGATTTAGGTAACAGATACTTCCGATACTCCTGGCATAGCGCCAATGCTTTACACATGTCACCTCCTTGAATCCTCATCACGACCCTCTGAGGTAGGCTTGATGGTTGTCTCCACCTTATAGGTGGGGAAACAGAGGCAAAGAGCGGTTAAGGAACTCGCCCGAGCTCACAGTGGCCAAGGGGCACAGTTCAGGCTTGAACCTGGCTGTCTGGCTCTAGCCCGTACTGCCATTAGCGTGCAATCAGATCCATCTGATACTCATTTTTAAAGACTGAATTTATTTATTTGAGAGAGAGAGAGAGAGCGTGCGCACATACAAGCAGGGGGTACAGCAGGCAGAGCAAGAGGGAGAAGCAGACTCCCCGCTGAGCAAGGAGCCTGATGCGGGGCTCAATCCCAGGACCATGACCTGAGCTAAAGGAGACACGTAACAGACTGAGCCACCCAAGTTTCCTTTGACCTTCATTTTTAAGCCCCTTTCTGTCAAGCCAAACTGAAGTGGATGAAAAAGGCGTAACTCTCTCACCTGCCAATGAGAAGCTGACATCAAGGGAAGCACATGATCAGAGAATAATGTATTTCTAACCTAGAAACCACCCCCACTGGAGACACACCCTAGGCAGCTAGCAAATGGGGAACACTGCACGTAAGATGGGGAGGACTGGGTTTTCAGCCACGTGGCCTTTGTGACCTTGGGGTCTACAGGTTTAATTCTCTGCATTTCATAAGCTGAGTAACAGACATTTCAGAGAAATCTTTGCAAAGATTCCTTTAGGAAGCACCTGTCTTACAAAATATTTGTGTACACCGTGAAACACCACGCAAGTCTAGTGTCCTGTCACCACACAGAGTCACATAAAATGAAATACAGTGTTATGGCTCCTATTCCCCATGTATACATTGCATCCCTGTGACTTACGTAGGGCTGAAAGTTTGTACCTTTTGAATCCCTTCTCCCATTTTGCCTATACCCTCCCCTCGGGCCACCACCAATCTGCTTCTCTGCACCTAAGAGTTTCATTTATTCATTTGTTTTTTAGATTCCAGAGATAAGCAAATCATACAGTACTGTCCTTCTCTGACTTCTTTCACTTAGCATAATACCCTCAAGGTCCCTCCATGTGGTTGCATATGGCAAGAGTTCATTCTTTTTTATGGCTATGTAGTATTTCATTATGTGTGTACACACACACACACATGCACACTCCTTTATCCATTCTTCCATCAATGGACGCTTTGGTTGTTTCCATATCTTGGCTACACTTGTAACACTGCACTTGTAACAATGCAATGAACACAAAGGTGCATCCAGCTTTTCGAATTAGTGTTTCCTCTTTCCCCAGGTCAATACACAGAAGGGGAACTGCTGGATCATAGGGTAGTGCTGTGTTTGTTTGAGGATCCTCCCTACTGTTTTCCACAGTGGCTGCACCAGTCTGCATTCCCACCAGCAGTTTCTTTTCTCCACATCCTCACCAGCACGTCTTATTTCTAGTCTTTTGATAGTAGCTATTCTTACAGGTGTGAGATGATAGCTCTCTGTGGTGTATCACAGCCTTTCGACGGTCAAACTGGGTCTCTATTCTGGAAAAGGTTGGGAAGTACTGAGCTGGAGTTAAATCCCTGGGAAATTGTCTGCAGTGACAAATGCAATATGGTTATAGTTTGGTTAGATGTGCACCTAGAGCCTTTCACTGTGGCGGGCTGTGTTTCTCTAATGGGATAGCCTCCCCTGGAGTGTTTGTTGCGTGAGTCCCGATTGTTTCCACTTGTCATGCTTCAGAACACCAGCAAGATTTCACAGTCAGATCTAACATCTTCCACTTTCAAGGCTCCAAGAATGCCTTCTGAGCCCTATGGTGTAAGGTGAGCAGAGATGTTCATTGTATCCCAAGCCCCTCAAAGTCGTCAGGATGGAAAAAGGCCCAGAAAAGAGATCCTAGCCAGACTGCCAAGTGACAGCTGGGAAGAAAAATGTCCTCTTCCTGAACCCCGGGCTACATGGCGCGACCGTGTGAGCAGAACCGGGGCCTGTGTTCTGTTTAATCTTACCCGGTTTTCCCCTTGCTTAGCACTAGCGTGCTTTGGTATTTAGGGAACATTTTAATTCATGCAGCCTAGTGGAAAAAAGTGTCCAGGTGTGAGAAATCACCTCCCACCCCACATTCAGTTAGAGGAGTAGGGCCAAAACTTTCAAGTCAGGAAGCTAAGAAGAGGGATGCAGAGGGACCCGCAAACCGAACGGCCATGGAGCCTGCTCAGGAGGACGTGTGAGCCGCCGGGCCGGACTGGCAGATCGAGAGGGCCCTCCCATAGAAAATAACCGGACTCTCCGGGAGGTTTCCAAACTCCGAAGCTGGAGGTTTGGGCTTGGGCCCTCAGTAAGCAAAGCTGACGCCTTACCCCAAGCTGCCATGGTCATAATTTCATGCCAGCAAAGCTAATGAGAACGAGGATCTTTTGAGGTGATGATCTGAGTACTGAGGGTTTTTTGTTGTTGTTGTTGTTGTTCTGTTTCCCAAGCTCTCCAGGGAATGATGGGCATGAAGCAGGACATGTGATGTGCTGAGCACTGGGTGTTATATACAACTGATGAATTATCGAACTCTACATCAAGAACTAATGATGTACTGTATGTATATACTGTATAATGATGTACTGTATGTTAACTGAATTTAAATTAAAAAAAAAAAAAACCACACCGGGGGCACCTGGGTGGCTCAGTGGGTTGGGCCTCTGCCTTCGGCTCAGGTTGTGATCTCGGGGTTCTGGGATTGGGCCCTGCGTCAGGCTCTCTGCTCAGTGAGGAGCCTGCTTCCCGCTCTCTCTCTGCCTGCCGCTCTGCCTACTTGTGATCTCTGTCAAATAAATAAATAAAATCTTCAGGAAAAAAAAAAAAACAACACAACACACCAAAAATCCAGAAAGTCAGTTCTGGAACAGGAATGCAGCCCGGACTCTCAGAACCAGCACTGTCTAGCTGAGGAGGGGCAAGCGTTCCAGGGAAGGGACGCGTCCTTGCCCTCAGGAGAGGGTGTCATAGCCCACAGGGTCCTGCGCAATCGGCTTCTTCCCCGTGGGCCTTGGCACAGGTGGCAGAGGACTACAAGTGCAGATTTCGGGGCCAGGCTAGTGCGGGGCCCAGGAACCTGAGTCTCCGCAGTCCTCAGGATGGCCCTTCTGCAACTGACATGGCCTCAGGACAGAACGGAGGTGACAAAGCAGCATGAAGACAGAGGTCTTGCTTCGCTCTATGATATCACTGATAACCTAGTAAGCAAGGCAGTAGCATTCGCACTTGGAGCGCCTACTGTATATGCACACAGCTCCAAGTGCTCCGTGCAGAAGCTCTTCATCCTCAGAAGAACCCCACAAGCAGGTACTACTAGATTCTTGTGTTATAAGTAGGGAAGCTGAGGTACCGACAGGTTAAGTAGTTTACTTGAGGTCTCACAGCTAGTTAAGTGGCAGGGGTGGAATTTGAACTTAGCCTGTCTAGTTCCAAATACTCACATTCTAGAGACCGGCCCCGCCGCCCAGAAAGGCCCAGCTTCTCTGTGGAAACCCAGAGGTGTTGGGCACTTTGGGTTTCTGCAAAGTAGATCCAGATCTAGAGACAAAGGGCTATTAGAGTCTGGAGAAGCATCCCCAGAGCTGGGAGGTGAACTGGGGATTGTTGGATTGGGACCCATTTCTCCAGACAGCAAGGTCCCTGGAGGGCCTGCGTGCAGGGGAGCAAGGTGTGGGCTTCAAGCTGCAGGGACCAGGCAGCCCTCAAGCAGGGCAGGAGGGCAGGTCCCGATGTTCCAGGAACAGCAGCCACCTGAGCCTCAGGGACCGCCACAGTCGCTGGACAAGACAGGAGTGCCTGTGCCGGTGTTCAACCCACGCTGGCCGACGGACCTGCGGGCAGACACCAGTGACTGCCTTTTACTTCCCTTGAAAAAGAGAGCCCCCACCCCTTTTTTCCTGATTATTAAAATATGTTTATTGCTGATATGGCAGAAACAAAGGAAAGTATGAAGGAAATGAAAATCCCCTATATTCCCATTTGCCAGAGATAATCCCCCTCCCAGCCTTACCACCGCAGCTGGGTAACCAGTTGGCCTAGGAAGACAGACCGATCGGATTCTCTCTGGAGACTCGGAGGGACGAGGCACAGAGATGGAATGAGTTGGTACAGAACTGTCTTCGCGGTAGGTACAGGGTACACAAATGGCTGCAGCTGAGACCCCCGCCAGTCCCTCTGGCTCCTGTCAGCCTCAGGGCCAGCCTGTGCAGCATTTCCAGGGATCCCGTGAGGCCCGATTCCTTAAAAAATCAACCTCCTCTTACCTACGCTGATGTGCAGTCGGGTTCTGTTCTTGCAACGTGGGGGGCTTGGCAGAGTCAGAAGAATGACCAATCGCATGGAAAACCAGCCCAGCACCCTGGGCCAAACAGAGCAAGATGCAATTTTTTCCTCCTCAAATAAATATACGGCTTTTTACTGCATCTTTGAAGTATCCTAAGTCTGAAGAATCATCAGGCACCTTGCTGTTTCTGTAGCTGGATAACCGAGATCTTATTCACTGGCCTGCTGAACGGTTCCTTTTTCAGAAACACAGACACCATCCAGAAATTTTCTGCTATCTTTGTTTTTAACAGTTATGGCTTGCTGAATCAAAACAGTGAATTTGATACAAGTTCAATATTGTTTCCTGTAAGAATGAACTCATCTTTCCAGGCGTGAGACACTAAATGAGCCTCTCTTGGCCCTGTCTAAACCCTGTGGATGCAGGTTTCACCCAACAGATACTGGATTTCTACAAGAGAACCGTTCTCCTGAATAATGACCCCGGCACGAAAGTCAGCGTACACGGGGCTCATCTTGCAATGGCCGTCCAGTGTAATGCCCCTGATCCTGCTCTGTACGTGACTATAGATTGTGTGAACTGTGTATTTAATAAATGTGTGTGTTAAATAAATGTCCAAAACTAAAAAGCAGGAAAACAGTAAGGCTTCTAATGGCCTTGATTTGTTAAAAATCCACAAGTTGCGTCACTGGCCTTGCTTCGTTCAAAGATGGCATGTGGTCTCTTAACTGGGCTCAACCTAAACCACGCGCCTCCTTTGCCCAGACCCATCCTCTCCTACAAACATCAATACCAGTGCCCTCAGCATGCAAGAAGTTAGCTAGTTGGCTACTCTGGTTTACAAGCCCATTACTGTTTGGACCAGTTAAGCTGTCTATTTACCAGGAGGACATATGTGTTTTGTTCCCAAACCTGTTTGTGTTGGTAGTACTCGCTCACGTATTTACATAATGTAATTACATATTACATAAACTAATGAAATATCTGTGCCCAAGTTGTTGTTTCTATTATAAGTTGACTGTTTTGGAAAGACTTGTTAAAGGGGAATAGATTCAAAGAACTACTTTAAATTAGCGGTGAACAAGACAACTGTAAGAAATTAGGTATATGTGGGGGGGGGAGTGTATAGGTCTAGAAAGATTTATGGCACTGTAAGCTCTTACACTGAAGAAATCAGACCTGGAAATTACAGAGGGTGCAATACAGGTACAGATCATACAAGTAAATGATGCAGAATGCCACTTGGCAGGAGTCCACTGATAACTAAAACAAGAATATCATGAATCATGCCTTGACCTTCCTTTGTAAATTGTACGCTGAAATTCTCTGTCCTAAGCTATCCAATCTCATTTTTACAAAATGTTGGCTTGGACCCACTAGAGTGATTTTGTGACTCACGGTTTCAAAAGATGCTGCTTAATTCCACTCCTTAATTTTATTGATGGGGAACTGAGGTTCAGGAGGGTTGAAGAGCTCTAGCAAGGTCAGACAGCTAAGTGAGTCAGAATTATAACCATGGATTCCACAGCCTGTGGCCTGTCTGCTACCCTGAGCAACCTTCCCTCTCATCCAGCGTAGCTTTCTTTGCAAAAAAGTAGAAGGTGAAGTGAGGAAGTGAGGAAGTGGATGACAAGAGGAAAGCAAAGAGTCCCTCATTGTCTCTGGAGGCCCCGCGTTCCTCCAAACATCGTCGAAAACAAACAAGTCCTGGCACACACAGGTGTATGCGCTTTCCTCCCGGACCAGGACATTCTCACATCTCCTGCACTACCGACACAGATTTGGAACAGTGAACCGTGTACTTGCGTAGAGCACGTGAGCCTTCTAATTTTAGAATGACTTCAGCTCCACGTGGGAAAACTCCAGACAATGGAACGGGGAAGCAGTTTGCAGTTCTGAAAAGCTTTTGTTAGGTGAGATGAGCAATAAACAGATCTCTTGCTTGCTGGCTGACCCACGTTCTACCTGTTTCCCAAACAAGTTACGCCTTCAAAGACTTCTCCCTGGGATCTGAATTCCCTCCCTCTGTGCTCCCTCTGGTGAGCCAGAGCTCACCCTCTCTATATAGTTAAGCCCAATGTCCTCACCCAGATCTGACCACCACCTCCCCAAGCCAGCGAGCACGGTGACCCTCCTCACGAACACCACCACCACGTAACATCGTCGCCACGTTCTTTCACCGCCGCCGCTGCAAAGTCTCCCAGACACTCACAAACACTCCCCGGTTCCGGCTGGGTGGTGGTAGACACGGGCTAGAGGAAGGAGAAGTTCAGGGGTTTCAAGAGGCGTGTAGATGCAGCGAGGCAGATGGCAGGGGGAAGCCCAGAGCCCGCTGCCAGGTGTCTGAGCAAGGGCCTCGCCACACCCCTCGGCCATTACAGTGAGCCTCATGAAAACATGAGAACCAGATGGGCGGCCTGGGAAATGCACAACATTTCAGAGGGTTAAGCAAGGAGCCACCCAACAACTTAACCGGCTGCGTTCTGTCCCTTTTAAGGGGCATTAAAAGGCGCCTTTTGAAGATAGGTCATAACTCCTTCCTTGGGAGGGTGTGACAGATGTTCTAATCTGTACGTGCTGCCACCCTCCTTCTGCCTCCAGCTAGGTTTCTCTGCGTGTTTTACAAACTAACAACCAACCAGATAAAAATTTTCTGTCTTAACCCCCAGACTATTGACTTGACTCCCACAGCAATTATTTCCCAAATCATCCAGCAAGCAGTCGGCTGAGGCGGCCTTAGGTCATCATGAGGCTCATATTATGAGCTCCCGAGCTACCTTTTTATCTGTGTGGTGGGCTTTCTGAGCACCAGGATGGAGAAGGACTGCTTCTTTATACAGTCCTAGCAGCTAGAATTTTTTTTTATTGTGTCGTGTTAGTCATCGTACAGTACGTCATTCATTTTTGATGTAGTGTTCCATAGTCCATTGTTTGTGTGTAACACCCAGTGTTCCATGAGATCCGTGCCCTCCTTAATACCCATCACCAGGCTCACCCATCCCCCCACACCCCTCCCCTCTGAAACCCTCAGTTTGTTTCCCAGAGTCCACAGTCTCTCATGGTTCTTCTCCCACTCCAATTTCTTCCCCTTCATTTTTCCCTTCTCCTAATGTCTTCCATTTTATTCCTTATGTTCCACAAATAAGTGAAACCATATGATAATTGACTTTCTCTGCTTGACTTATCTCACTTAGCATAATCCCTTCCAGTCCCATCCATGTTGATGCAAAAGTTGGGTATTCATTCCTTCTGATGGCTGAGTAATATTCCATTGTGTATATGGACCACATCTTCTTTATCCATTCGTCTGTTGAAGGGCGCCTCGACTCTTTCCACATTTTGGCTATTGTGGACATTGCTGCTATGAACACTTGGGTGCATATGGCCCTTCTTTTCCCTACATCTGTATCTTTGGGGTAAATATCCAGTAGTACAATTGCTGGGTCATAGGGTAGCTCTATTTTTAATTTTTTGAGGAACCTCCACACTGTTTTCCAAAGTGGCTGCACCAACTTGCATTCCCACCAACAGTGTAAGAGTGTTCCCCTTTCTCCACAACTTCTCTAACATTTGTTGTTTCTTGCCTTGTCAATTTTTGCCATTCTACCTGGTATAAGGTAATTTTGATTTGAATCTCCCTGATGGCTAATGATGATGAACACTTTTGCATGTGTCTGTTAGCCATTTGTATGTCTTCTTTGGAGAAGTGCCTGCTCATGTCTTCTGCCCAGTTTTTGGACTTGATTATCTGTTTTTTTGGGTGTTGAGTTTGAGGAGTTCTTTATAGATCTTGGACGTCAGCCCTTTGTCTACAGTGTCATTTGAAAAGGTCTTCTCCCATCCTGTGGGTTGCCTCTTTGTTTTGTTGACTGTTTCCTTTGCTGTGCAGAAGCTTTTTATCTTGATGAAGTCCCAAAAGTTCATTTTTGCTTTTGTTTCCCTTGCCTTTGGAGACGTGTCTTGAAAGAAGTCCAGGAACTAGAATTTTAGAACCTAAGTGTAAAAAAGCATCTGATTCCAAGAGAATGAAATACATGGCCATCACACTAGTGCTTCCCTACATAGGGTCCATGGCAGGCATCACCCATGGGTCATGGCCATATATCCTAAGAGCCCGCAGGCAGCCTTATAACCCTTCTCAACAAAGCCTACCAAGCAATCTCTACCAATTTATCAGAGTGGTCATGTGAAAAACCTCATAGGCTCTTCCTGATTCTAGTCCAACAGATGAGGAAACTCAGATCCAAACAGGAGACAGATGGACAACTTGCCCAGGGGCTCGGCAAAAACAGACCAGCTGGGCCCAATCCCCAGATTCCTGACCTCCAGCCTAAGGCATGTATCTCTCCAGTGTCCCACTCAAAGTGGATTTCTGAAAAACATTTACTGACGACAATATGCCAGTTTCCTATGCCTCTGGCATAACTTACCCTTCATATTTGGAGCTCTGAGAGAGGGAAAGACTGGAAGAAAACAATGAAACCTCAACAAGAAAGGCCAAAGGCAACTTTCAAGTAATAAGATCATGGAATTTTTTTTTCCCAAAAGCACAAGAAAACCACATGGGATCAGCCCCATGTTCCCTCAAGTTCCTATGCCACCCTTGACTGGTACACAGAGTTTACAATTTTCTCTCTGTAATACTCCATCAAAACATTAGAGCTGAATCCTGAGTGTGCCTGTGCTCTAGTACTAGAATTTAAGAATGTATCAAAACCTTCTTATATCCATTACTGTTTCTCATTCCTGTCAACCTTTAGAGTGAAAAGACTTGCATATTCATGTCATGGATAAAACCTTGTATAGCTTCTGTCCTACAACAACCCATCTTTTTTTTTTTTCTTTAAAGATTTTATTTATTTATTTGATATAAAGAGAGAATGAGGGAGCATGAGCAGGGGGAAAGACAGAGGGAGAAGCAGGATTTCTGCTGAGCAGGAAGCCTGATGTGGGACTTGATCCCAGGCCCCTGGGATTATGACCTGAGCTGAAGGCAGAGGCTTTAACCAACTGAGCCACCTAGACACCCCTATAACAACCCAACTTTACACCTAAATGGACAGTTCTGGGATTTAGTGAGGGAGCCCCCCCTCATCCAGAGAATAAGGGGTTAGGAGGGACTCAGATGTGCACGTCAGTCACCCCATCTACAAAGGAGCACACTTAACAAAAAACAGTGTTCACCCAAAAGGAAATGTAAGTAGAAAGCAAAAGATGAAAACGCTAAAGAAAATGCAAATTAAGTGAAGTACAACAAAACTGTGAATGCAGCATCATCTACCCTCCAAATTTAAGATCTAACAAGAAAGGATTATTGTTACTTCTGTTGGTGTGACTATGGTTTTGTTTTTTAAAGTCCTTACCTATGAGCTATAAGTAACATTCAAGAGAAATGGACTTTGCTTTAAAATATCCCAGCAAAGGGAGAAAATCAAAATGGTTTGAGAATAGAGGAAAGAAGAATGGCAGATGATGCTAACTGCCGAAGCCAGGGGATGGATGTATGGGGATTGATTTCACTATTATTTCTCTTCTATGTATGAAGATTCCCATTAGTCCACAGTAGCAAATAGTTTCCCTTACTGAACTAGGCAGGAGTTCAATACGCAATATTTGGGGGTCATGAGTGTCTGGTGGGCTGGTCCCCAGTTTGAATTGCACCCACAGCAGGATCTCAGTTATGTCTGCCAGGGACAGAGTGGGGGTGGTCAAGGCCTCCCAAGGCCCAAGGAGTCTTTGAGGAGGAGGAAGGTCACCCTAGAGGAAGAGGAAGTTAGGC
The DNA here is from genome assembly GCF_002288905.1 of Enhydra lutris kenyoni. NCBI lineage: Eukaryota > Metazoa > Chordata > Mammalia > Carnivora > Mustelidae > Enhydra > Enhydra lutris. The sequence goes on from NW_019154102.1 coordinate 21,080,783, forward strand.
AAACAAGCCTGATTCAGGTGCAAAGCCCTAGCGCCTGGAGAGTTGGCTCTGACACCATCATTGCCACGTGGGCCCGCCTCCTCGCCCAGCCCTCTCTGGACTCCTGTCTGGATCCAATAGGGCAGGGTAGAAAGTACGTAAAAATGGGAGAGAGATATTCCATCAACTTCTCTAGGGCCCAAGTCCCGTAGCTAAGTGACCTATCAAATAGAGGCCAGCCAGATAGCCCACTTCCTTCTCCACAGACCTCTAATCAGCTCTAGGATCTCAAGGTCCCCCGGACGCTTGATATCATGGCATTGCCCCTGCCCTCACCTGCCACGCTGGGCCACAGAGCAGCCCTCAGCCTGTTACAGGGTAACGTGCAATGCAGGAGGGCGTGACGAGTTTTGGGAGGGTCTATCATAAAGAGGAAGAACAAACATCAGGTACTTGTTGATGTCAGAGATATTCTCATAGAAGCAAGTCCAGAAAGATGGAACACAAGCTGGTCACTAGCGCAGCAAGGACAGTCATTCTGGGATGAATACAGCAGGTCTTCCCATGTTTGCTCAGGAGAGACTGGGAAACCCCAAAGGGCCCTGGCAGGAGCCACACCTGACAAAAGACACTCAGAGAGGACACCCCCCGAGGCCTTTCTTGTCTGTATGAATGGACGGAGTTTGGGAAGAGGTTAGAGTGACCAGGGCACCTGGCCGCATCAGCATCGGCCCTCACTGGATGGCGGTGCCAGCATCTGGTCTCACTGCAACTTACCACCTGCAAGTGACTCAGCAGAGAACCTGGCCCTTCGCCTCCAGTGAGGACTGGGAGGGGCTAAAGATGCACCTGGGGACAAACGCATCCTAGGAAGGGAGACGCGACAATTCTGGGACCAGCGTGGTGGGGTCACGATCCAATGCCCCCACTTTACCCCTAGTATATTTACATCTGAGCCCTTTGTGACGGGGGAGGTAATTAACAAGCAGCAGCTCTGGCAGAGCCCGAGCACCCCAGCAGCGGTGCTCTGGGACAGGCACACCCTTAAGCAGAGCATAACACGGAGGAAGGGAGTTATTTCCATCTGTGGCATCATGGGCCACCAGGTGGCTTGGATACCTTAAGGGTCCAACAGCATCAAGGATAACCGCTCCAAGGGGGAGAGCTTGGGGGCCACAGAAGTGCTGGCAGGAGCGGCCACATCCCCTCCAGTGGGTTTGGAGTGAAAGGTGTGGAAGAGGAGAAGAGCAAAGTACCAGGGACGCTGTGTGGTTGGTTAGAGGGTTAGAGGGTTTATGAATATGTGAGAACCACACGCCTCCTCGCCATACACATCTTCCTGCCTGAAAGAACTAGGGAGATACAGCAGGGGTCCGCCGCAGAAACAGTTGGGAACACACGCCCAGAATAGCAAGGGAATAGTGAAACTGGCAGACTCATGACCTTCTGGCATGAGAGTTAGCTCACTGCATTTGAAGAGCTATTTGGCAATTTGTTACAAGAGTCATAAATATATTTATTCATGCTTCCAGAGACATACCCTGAGGAGAGAATCCGAAGGAAGGGAAAAGCTTCTAGGCACGAAGAGGGAGCATCATAATCTAAACTGGAGGCAACATAAATATCCAGTGGAGAACGCTTAATTGAATTACATACATCCATTTTAGTGGAACATCATGACCTTTTTAAAAAGATTTATTTATTTATTTGCGGCCGCGAGCGTGAGCAAGTGAGCATACCCAAGCTTGGCAGGGGTTGGGGGGAAGGGCAGAGAGAGAGGGGGAGAGAATCTGGAGCAGACTCCCCATTGAGTGTGGAGCCCGAAGTGGGACTTGATCTCACAACCCTGAGATCCCGACCTGATCTAAAACCAAGAGAAGGATCCTTGACTGACTGAGCCATCTGGGTGCCCCAGACATGACATTTTAAAAGGATAAATTTCAAGACCTTTCAGCAACATGAAGAAATGTACAACTTGAAAACTTGAGTTTAAAAAGCAAGAATCAACATCGTTTCCTCACAACGACTAACTGTGTAAAAATAGGAGCACATCTGGACAAAGCTAAGAGCAACTCGAAAGTAGATGCTTCCGCAGTACTCTGACCAGGAGACGTCTGCCTTCTGCATTTCCCAAACCTCCCAATATGTTGATCTAGGATCTTCCAAATAAGGGAAATATTACTAAATGTCAAAAAAGACGACATAAAATAACAAAACAAAGATCACCAAGCAGAAGCAGACACAGGCTTTAGGAATCTGGGCTCCTCTATAGATCCACTACTGAGTGAGCTTGAACACTCGGGCTGGTCTGGAGCTCTCCAGCACCCCTGCCCACAAGGACTATCTGAACAGAGCTGGGAGATGGCAAGCCTTAGGGGAGGGGAAAGTCCCCTGCACCCCGGCTCCTGCAACGAAGACCCCTGAGGAGTGCAACCGGGCCCCTGGTGTGAAGGGCACCCAGGGGGCAGGGGACAGCCCTGCGAGAGCAGAAAGGGCAGGAGCCCACAGGAAGCTTGGAGGGCAGGCTCCACCTGCCAGCCAGGTCTGTTCCCATCCAGTACTCCCGCACCATCCCCCAGAGGGGACAGGACTCACCACTCAGGGCAGATGTGCTGTTCTCCAGGGCCTGGCACACAGCCAACAGGAGACCTGCGTGGGGAGAAGAGAGGAAAGGTAAGAGGCTTTCAGGACTTGAGGGCTGGGCCCTTGAAAAGAAAAGACCAGACAGTTCTACAGAGTGGCCAAAAGGCAGGCCTGACCACATAACTTGGGGGGCTCACTGCAAAAGGAAAATGTTGGACCCTTATTCAAAAAGCAGCAAAAAAAAGTGTGCCATTAAAGGTACTCAATATATTATCTTTTTCCTTCCTTCCATGGTCTCTACCTGTTCTAGTGTTTTTTTTTTAAACACTGTGTAATTCTTTCTTATTGTAATGAAACACACATAAGATCTACTGTTGTCCACCATTTTTACGTGTACAGTTCGGTAGCATTAAGTAATTCAGGCTGCTGTGCGTGTCATGAGGGTGGTTTCGCTGTGTCCGTCATCTCTCTCTCTTTCAGGTGTAAGGATCCTGGCAGGCTGAGCTCCGAACCTCGCAGGTGCCCAGGGCGCCCAGGGACAAGTATGTACATGCACAAGTAACCCCCCACAGCTGATTTCCCTTCCCACCAGCAGCTGGATGATGTGTTGTGACCCAGCCAGGGCAGGGCCATCTGGACAGGACTTTCTTCTTCCCAGGGACTCCAACCGAGGTGAACAACTGACCCCCAAGGGTATTACAAAGTCTGTGTCTGGACGCATCGGGTATCTAGGGACAAGGGCAGGGGACAGCCTTGTCCCTGTCTAGTCACTCACCAAACAGGCTATGGAGCTAACACCAACTTTTCTTGTGTCCGGGCTCTGCCAGGGGCAGAATTTGGCAGGGGTGAGAACCCCCTCAGGGGAGGCAGGGAGGTGGCAGTCAGTGGGATTATGGGAGCCGAGGCTCCAAGTCCCCAGGACACTCTCTACTGTCCCACTGGACTTCACTTTTGAAACACAAATTCAAGGGTAAAAACCATTAGGAATTTCAAGACTGCAACTGCACAGCATGTGAGCATAGGGAGTCCGTCAGAAGACACAGGCTGCACGCCCACGAAGATGCCCCTACCAGCAGAGGACTTTCTGTGCCCTCCCATTACAGTACTGGAGGTTTCTGGAAAGAGCAGCAAAGTTCCAATAAAGAAGGAAACTCTTGGGATTTACACAATCAGCATGCACTAAATTAAAATGACTTCCTAAAACTGAAATGTAGAAAGATACCCCGGTGGCCACACACAGGTTGAGCCACCTATAGGTTAGCCTGGAAGAGAGCTGAATCAAGTCAGCACAGGAAAGAGGCAGAGGTGGGTGCTGGTACTGCTCCACCAGCACCCACTCTTGCATGCAGGTTGTGAGGGCCCCTTCCCCTTTCCACTCAGGTGCAGACACAGAAGGCCTTGATTCTCAGGGGAGAAACTTAACTAGGCACAGGTAGAACAATCACGCTTAGGGCTTTCCTTTTGGCCTTTGAGATAAGAAACATCACAAAACAGTGGCCCGCTTTTCCTGGAGGTCTGGCATGGATTTCCCAAACCCTTACACAGCCCAGGAACCAGATACTGGGACTAGAGTAGGGGCAGGGGGCGAGGAGGGAAAGCAGGTAAGTAAAATCGAACGCCTTTCTCCACGCAATTCCTTCTTGCTGATCATTTTGGAAGCATGGCTCTTGGGATTCTTCTGGTCATATTTATTTTATTTTTTTAAAGATTTATTTACTTGAGAAAGAGAGTGAGAGAGAGAGAACATAGAAGGGAGAGGGTCAGAGGGAGAAGCAGACTCCCTGCTGAGTAGGGAGCCTAATGTGGGACTCGATCCCAGAACTCCAGGATCATGACCTAAGCCAAACGCAGTCGCTTAACCAACTGAGCCACCCAGGTGTCCTCCTCTGGCCATATTTAAACAGCCAAGTCTGGAATCCACACATCAAGCGTCTAAGTGAGGACTCCTGCCAGAGCCAGGTCCACATTGCCCACTGGGGACCGGCCATGACCTGACTTTGCTGGGACTGCCACCAAGCACTCTAGGCCCAAGTCAGCCAGTGACCGGTAGTAACATAAAGAACACGGTAATTCTTTGCATAACTCTGAGGAAGCGCTGCCGGCCTGTCACAAACTGTCCCCGAACCCATGACTTACCTTGCCCCCTCCCTCCTGGGCCCCATACCCTGTCAGTCAGCGAAAGCAGAGCCCATACAGTTCCTGGCCACCGCATCAACCGCTGCTTGAGCGAAGCCAGGACAAGAAAGCAGATACCGTCCAACCGCAGCCAGGACAGGGCAGAGACGGACGCTCACTCTCCAGCGTCCAGGGAGGGGTCACCGCTCCACCCCCACCCCGAGCTGTGGGGCAGGTTACCTTGCCTGCTCTCTTCCTCGCCCATAGAGCCATCAGCGGCCGAGCTCAAGAAGGTGTTCTGGGAACTCATCGGAGTTTGCAAAATCACCACGTTCCACAGATGAAAGTCACTGGGTTTTTTGAACAATATGGAGAATAGTTCCTTTCTACACCCGCAAAATTAAACAACCCAGTGCCCTGCAGTCTTGGTTCAGGCACAAATTCTGTAGATGAGAGGAGAGGCCTCTGCTTTCCTGATGGTCCCAGGTCAAAAGACAGGGGTCAGACCTCTTTCACTGCCCCCCATCCCCACCATGTGGGGGTGCCCCTTACTGGACAGGTACCAGTTCCGAGCCCAGCGCCCAGGTTCGTGCGTTCATCAGACTTGATTACCCATGATATGGCAGCTCCTGCTTCCCGGCCTTCAGGTCCAGCTTCTGGAAACACGTGGTTTCACAAGCAAGGAAACAGGAGGCTTCCAGAGGTGAAGAATTTGCCTGAGCTCCTGCAGTCAAGTTCAAGCTCAAGGCTGTGCGAAGTCCATGCCCAGGACAGCGTTTCATCATCACACCACTCACGGTCCTCTAACTACAGTCTGTCACGAGACACTGGCAGGTGTGTCTCACCAGCTACAACCTCCAAATAAGTCTGAGCAACAGACAGATTCAGAAGCCTAGCCTCGAGGCCTCATCTCTCTGGTCTGCAGGTGTGCATTGCTTGTTGGGGCTTTCTTGCTGCCTCCAACTCCCCCTACTAGGAGCCACGTCTGCTGAGGAGCTAGAGTGTGAGCAATCCAGACCCCCAGCTGCCTCATCTGCGTATAGCTAGGTGCCCAGACTGCCAGCCCCACAGCTGTGTTTGGAAAAGCTGTATGAGGGCCTTCTAGAAACCTGTGGCCCTAGTAGGCTTGGAGGCTCATCCAAAACAGGAAATCCTTCCCTGGGGCACCTGTGTGGGGATGGTCCGGCTGCCGCCTGCAGTGGCCCCAGGAAGACCACACACAGTTCAGATGGGGGCCTGGAGGCTGCAGGCACAGGCTCTCTTCACTGGCCACGATCCCCCCCCCACCCCCACCCCCATGACCTCCTTCTGGGGCAGGAATCCCTTCTGTGCTGCTCTTGCCAGGACATTTCTGCTTAAATAGCTCTAAAGACAGGAATCCCTGGTTCATAGACTTCAAAAAGGAAAAAAGGGTTCGTAGTGAGGGGGGGGAAAAGCTATGAAAGCTGATCCCCCACACAGAGAAGAGTGGAAACCCAGACCTGCCCTTGGCGGGGGTGGGGGTGGGGCAAGGGTTGTAATGCTTCTAATTCAGCTGTTTGGAACTTAAAGTTTCCAACAGAAAAAAACATCAATAAAGAGGCTGATCTATTTATCTGGTGAGTTCACAGACCAAAGCCAGCATGAAACCGGTCCACTGGTGGGGCAGTCCTAACTGCTACTGAAAGGTGTTGGGCCCTTATCTCCCCTGGGCCACAGAGCAGCAAACCCCCCTCCCCTGGTCCCTCAGTGCAGCCCCTCACTCATGCATGGGATTGGGACACCCTCTATCCTCTCCCACCCATCAGCCTGGTGACCTCCCCCTCTGCGGACACTCAGCTCTAGTGTCCAGATCTGGGGGAAGCATGCTCAGCTCCCTGGGAATCCTGGCGGCGTTCACCTTGCCTTGCTCTGGCATCTATGACAGCTAGTGTTTGCTTCCCGGCTCTGACCCAGTCCACTGTTTGGATCAGCCGTTCTCCCTAGAAATCGAGTTGCACATTTCGACAGATGCTGGCGAGGATGCGGAGAAAGGGGAACCCTCCTACACTGCTGGTGGGAATGCAAGCTGGTGCAACCACTCTGGAAAACAGCATGGAGGTTCCTCAAAATGTTGAAAATAGAACTACCCTATGACCCAGCAATCGCACTACTGGGTATTTACCCTAAAGATACAAACGTAGTGATCCAAAGGGGCATGTGCACCCCAATGTTTATAGCAACAATGCCCACAATAGCCAAAGTATGGAAAGAACCTAGATGTCCATCCACAGATGAATGGATAAAGAAGATGTGGTATATATACACAATGGAATACTATGCAGCCATTAAAAGAAATGAAATCTTGCCATTTGCGACGACGTGAATGGAACTAGAGGGTATCATGCTTAGCGAAATAAGTCAATCAGAGAAAGACAACTATCATATGATCTCCCTGATATGAGGAAGTGGAGATGCAACATGGCGGGGGGGTTAAGGGGGTAGGAGAAGAATAAATGAAACAAGATGGGATTGGGAGGGAGACAACTCATAAGTGACTCTTAATCTCACAAAACAAACTGAGGGTTGCTGGGGGAAGGGGGGTTGGGAGAGGGGGGTGGGGTTATGGACATTGGGGAGGGTATGTGCTATGATGAGTGCTGTGAAGTGTGTAAACCTGGCAATTCACAGACCTGTACCCCTGGGGATAAAAATATATTATATGTTTATAAAAAATAAAAAATTAAAAAAAAAAGAGTTGCACATTTCCTCCATGTTAAGATCCCATAAGTCAGGCTGCCTGAGTCAAAGAGGGAAGCAGAGGTTGCGGTATCAGGGAGATGCGGAGGGGAGGGCAACAGAGTGCTGTAGACCCTTCTGGATCAAGGATACCCTGGATTTAAAGGAGGTACTGAAAAGAGGCCTAAGGATGAAGAAACAATGCAGGCAGGGGAGAGGGGCAGAGAGGGGCAGAAGAGAGTATGGGTGCTGGTAGGAGGGCAGCCAGGATTCCGACCCCCCCTCCCCACTCTGCCTTTCCTCTCCTGCTGTACTCAAGGCTGGAAGGTCATCGGGGACACAGCCAGGAGCTCAGGAAGTGGTGGGTGGGACCGAGAGAGGGAGAATCCTGCTGTTGGGCCTGAGGTCTGCAGGGGACCCACACAGAGCAATTGTGTGGGCACAAAAACACATGTGAGCAGGTCACATAGGACCCAGGGCCTGCTGGTATGACTTCTAAGGCCTCTTCCCTTATGAGCAGCATCCCAACACTTAAGGTTTACCTGTAAGCATGGCAGGATTTTTTTTTTTTTTTAAAGATTTTATTTGTTTATTTGACAGGCAGCGATCACAAGTAGGCAGAGAGGCAGGCAGAGAGAGAGAGAGAGGTGGAAGCAGACTCCCTGCTGAACAGAGAGCCCAATGTGGGGCTCGATCCCAGGACCCTGAGATCATGACCTGAGCTGAAGGCAGAGGCTTAACCCACTGAGCCACCCAGGCACCCCAGCATGGCAGGATTTTAAGTGCATAGCAAAACCTGTAATATTGTAGGGCTTTATCAGTATTTTTAAATGCAAGAGGTTTTGATCCACAGGACAATGCTGGCTGGTTTCAGGGTCAGAACTGGTTAGGAAGAGAGAAGGAGAACACTGCAGGGACGGACAAGGAGCAAGTGTGGTAGGACCAGGAGAAGAGCTTGCCCCTGGCGAGCGTACCCATAAATGTTGCGGCTGGAGGCAGACACATGCAACCCCCATCACTCCCGTGTAGGGAGAGTGGCCTTCAGAGAGTCGATGGTTTCTCTCCAAGGAAGAGGTGACAATTCACATTGGCCCCTGCTTACAGAGACATCAGGGACACTTGCTTCAGAGGGTGGCAGGCAAAGCCGCAGAGGAATTTGTGGAAGAACTGGCCAGACAGGATTAGGGATACTCTGGGGATAGCAGGGAGAGTTCAGAAATATGTGACATGGGAATGAATCACCCTGAGCAGACGGGCTTATGGGACAGAGGGCTCTTTCTTCCACCAACCCAGCATCTGGAACACCACTTTTAAAAACACAGGCCGGACCCTGCTACCCAAGGAGAGAGCCTTCCAGAGAGACTATCTCCAAGTGTTAGTGTCATGTGGCAGGTGGGAGGTGGCCATGCACAGCAAAGAGACCAGTCGTGCAGGGAGAGGACAGCTTTTAGTTACAAACCCACACAGGCTAAGGTCCTGACCCCCTGGCCCAACAGAGCTGTCACACGGGACAAGTTAAGCAGGAAGACATTTCCACGCCAGTGGCAGATGGTGGCAGGAAAACCACTGGAGTCTGGTTGGTCTAGTGAGCTCTCCCCTCTGTCTGTCCGGAATTCTGTCCCAGGATGACCCCCACGGCTGACGGTGTTGCTACGAGTCAGAGCTGCAACACTGGCCTGAGAGCTGACTACGGGCCCTGCAGTCTCCCTCGAGAGTCACACCAAGTGCTGGGAAGTAGATACTGTGGTGCTCGAATTTTGGAGTGAGAAAGTAGAGATGCAGGAGATAAGTAACCTGCCCAAGGTCCCCTAGCTTGTAAGTGACCTATACCGCAAGTTCCTGTCACCAGATCCAGTTGTCCTCACTTGGCTTCTGCTTCTCCTGTGAGGTACAAAGAACACAGGCATGCTAGAAAAGTCTGCCGCCGCCTCCTCTCCCCTGTGGAGAAGCCAGGTATGCACTGCGGCACGGGGAAACACAGGCTAACAGGGAGCCCAGAGATGATGGTCCCCTATGAACAGGGTCACCCTTAGCAAAGCACTTCCCCTCTCTCAATCTTAGGCTCTTTAAAGGACAGAGTTGGGCCAAAATGTCTGCCAGTGCATAAATTCCAGGCATCTATGAAGATACTGGACTATACATCTCCCCCAACCATCCAGCCAGGGAAGGGGGACACAATGGCTTCATTCCAACATGCTGTAGGTGGGTCCCTGCCTCAAAGAAGGACCAGACCAAGTATAGCCTTTTGTGTGCTTGTCTCAGCGAGCAAGCTTGGTTTATGGTAATTTTGTCCTTCAATTTTCCAGGGCGTTTATATCAAATATCAGAAGATGGGTGAGACCCTATTTCTAATCCTAATCAAGCACTTTCTATCTCTACATTTTCAACACAGTCTTGAAAATATACTCCAAGCTCACAGTCCATGAGGGAATGAGCTTGGGTCAGTGAGCTTGGGACTCTCAGCTTTCCCTCCTGATGACCCTCGGGGTGGCCCTAAGTGGCAAAGTCTAGCTTGATGAGTCTAAGCAACACCTCAGCACTATGACATCATGGAAAATAAGCCAGTGTTGGCTGAATGCTCATGGGTAGTTTCCATATTCATCTCAATATATCTGTGCATGGGAAAAAGCCAGCGTATTCAGGGAGAACCTTCAGGATCAGGGAGGAAGAGATGAGCGGAAGGGTGTCTCAGCCGCAGGGTTGACCGTTCTCTAATTCTGACTCAGGGTCTGTTACGGCAGAGCAGAAGGGAGCCCTGCCCTCAGAACTAGGTTCCAATCCCAGCTCTGCCATCCTTCCCTGCAAGGCCTTGGGTGTGTTAAGCTAACCTTGCTGAGCCTCAGCGTCCTCATTCACAAATATGGAGGACGACCCCCACAGGGCTTCCGCAAGTATTAAATAAAATAAAATGGAGTACACAGAGTCAGAGAAAAATACAGTCTTCCATACGCCAGCAAAGGCAGATGAGGATGGGGTGCCCAAGCGTCATGCCGATCACAGGTTTCCACACCCTGCTTCCTAAGCCTCCGGCACCCAGACCACTCTCCAGTAGCCTGCACCTCAACCCACGTGTTCAAAAATAAATTCGGCTCATCCCTGACCTGTTCCACCTCCTCCTGGCTTCTAGGTGGGGCTGAGGAACCCACAGCCATCGGCTACCCCTCCCTCCCCTTTACCCCATATCCAAGCCCAGGCCTCCTCCCCAGTCTGCCTCCACATCGTCTATCTCATCCATCCCTGCATCCCTACTGCCAATGCCCCAATTCAGGCCTCATCATCTCTCCTGGGCTATCACAATAGCCGTCTGACTGGTTTGCCTGCCAACAGGGTTTTTTTTTTTTTTAACCTTTGCTCCTGCTGCCAGAGTGAGTTTCCTGAAACACTTGCTGGACCACAGCACTTCTTTCCTCTAAACTCCCCACAGGCTTCCTGCTCACAGAACCCAGTCTGAAGTCCTGAGCAGAGAAGCAACATGCAGAACCTGGTCCCAAACCCCATTTCCACCTGCTATTCCCACCGGACCCACAGATTCCAGCTGCCTGTCATGGTTCCCTTTTCCCTGTGTACAACCTGCCCTCACTTGGCTCGGGGCCATGGGCTCGTGCTACCAGGGTCCAGATTCCAGCCCTTCTGGCTCTGTAATGCTTAACTGCCTGAGCCTTAGGTTTCTTTGCTGTAAAAAGAGCTAAAAAGATATCTCTTTCCTGCACAGGATTGTGATGAAGATTAAATGGGGGGAGGGCACCATGGAAAACGTGGGGTACACACAGTGGCATGTAATAAACACGCAATACATGGAGGTCCCACCTAGAGCTGCCGGGAATGTTCGGCTGATCACTCAGGCTGGCACGCCCTTTCCTCTTCCTTGCCCTTGGAGGTCAGATTTGCCTCTCAAAGCCCCACCCAAATGGCAGAAATAATCATTTCTTCTTCAGAGAAGACCTTATCTGATTCTGCCTTGCAGTTTGGAAGTTTTCCCATCTTCTCCGTCTCCCTCTCTGCTGTGGCCAGGAACCACACACCGCTCATCTCTACCCCTCACCGGGCACCATGTCTCACATCTAGTTAGGTCTTTGACTCACATATGCTGAGTTGAGTTCCTCTAAGAGGTCACCAGCTTGAAAACAGAGTGGAGGGGTGAGTTTTGAGGGTGTGTGGACAGGGAATGGGAAAACCAACTGATCCTCAGAATTCCTTCCTCCCTTCTACGGTAGACCCTCCAGAGACACAACTCTACATCTTGGTTCTCATTCTGGTTTCAGCCAAGATGAACAACTCTTGAAACCTGGCATGCACGTAGTATGCATTCATTCAAGAAGTACTTACCGGGGTCACCTGGGTGGCTCAGGTGTTAAGTGTCTGCCTTCGGCTCAGGTCATGATCCCAGGACACCAGGATCGAGCCCCACATCAGGCTCCCTGCTCGGCAGGAAGCCTGCTTCTCCCCCTCCCTCTTCCCTGGCTTGTGTTCCCTCTCTTGCTATTTCTCTGTCAAATAAATAAATAAATTCTTTAAAAAAAAAAAAAAAAAAAGGAAGTACTTGCTGAGTACCACTACATGGCAGGCACCGTTCCAGGGGCTGCAGACCTAGAAAAGGACTGAAAGTTCCTTGTCTTTCTTATAGGGCCTGCAACAGATCCTTCCTATGAGAAGCAATCTTTCCCATTCTTGGCAACCATTCACACTAAACGCCATGATACACATCTGAGGCACCATCATTCTGCTGGGGGGGAGGGTAGTTAAAATGTGTCTTCTACTTCTTTTTCTTCTTTTCTTAAATCTTATGTATCTATTTGACACACAGAGAGAGCGCAAGCAGGGGGAGAGGCAGGCAGAGGGAGAAGAAGCAGGCTCCCCACTGAGCAGGGAGCCCGATGTGGGGCTCAATCCCAGGACCCTGGGATCATGACCTGAGCCAAAGGCAGAGGCTTAACGACTGAGCCACCCAGGTGCCCCTGTGTCTTCTCTTTCAATAATGATGTGAACTGGCCTCCGTAGAAGAGAGGAATGGGCAGTGCCATCCTTCTCCGGAGCCTGGAGCGAGTCTCCAGAACCTGCAGGCTGAGATGACCCTGACTTGTTTGGGCACCTGCTGACAGACTCCAGAGAGGGTTATGTTCATATGCTTAACTCATTTTGTAGGCTTTCCCCGAAAACTTTATGAGAAAACAGGAAGACCTGCACCCGGTGACCCCAAGGAGGAAGAGACAGAGTCAAGAGGGGCCCAGAGCGGAGTAAATGGCTTGGAGCAGCAGGCAGGCCAGCCCAAGGACTGTTTGCTGAGCGCTACACGCCCAGGGGCTCTTCAGGCCAAGGCAGGACTTGCCAAAGGAGTTTACAATCTATAGGAGGAGATACAACGGAAGCAAACACACTTACCCACCTTCCGCAAGCATCTCTCGTGATCTCTATTCAAGCCCTTTGTTCCACCCAAATGCGTCTACCTGGTTCAGGTGTCCTAAATTTCCTCATTCTTTCCTGCTGCCCCAGCCCCTTCTACCCAGCTTTCTGGGCCCACTAGACCCTTACATCCTCCACAGCACTCTTTAGACCTCTCCAGCAAGCATGCCTCTCCTTTCGGCCCTGGACAGGGTAGGCCCCTTCAGCACTGGGGGGTAGGGGGCTCTGCGGGTCCCACTGTACTCACGCACATGGGCCAGCCCCCTTGCTCTCCCTCTCTTGGCCAGGACTTCATTTCCCACTGTCTCTGGTTTAGAAGAACGGATGATTTTGGTCTTTCTTCCCCTAACTTCAAGGGCCAAATGAGAATATTTACAAAATGCTTTAAGCTCTTTGCAGTCGAGATCTCTATTAATGCCTAGGACTGAGGCCTCCTGCACAGGCATGAGAGAAGGAATGCGACGGCAAAGGGTGATGTGTGCTTGGACTTCAGGAAAGGTGTGCCAAAAACATAAAGGACTAAATAAAAAGCCAGAGAGACCCTCTCAGCTGGATGTGGAGGCTGCCCATTGGAATACCTTCGTTTCTGAGATCTGGTGGGTGATGTCACACCTCACACTGCCATGCAGACACTTTCCTCTTCTAACACCCCTCCCCCCTCAGAACCTTCTAGAACAATGCCGTCACTGATTTGGTGGTTTAGAGGACTCGCTCCGCTGAAGCAAATCACATTCAGGGACAACATATCTTTACCAAAAAATGGGCTAGCCAGGATGCACCAAGCGTCTCCCCTGGGCAGGAATGGCCCTATGCCCACTCCCACCCCCCACAGATCGATGCTATGCCCTTTTTTGTGGGGAGGAAGCAGTCATCTCTTGGACAGAGTTTAAACCTTAGCAAAGGCCTGTGCCAAGGGCTGGGTACTGAGTCAAACTTCCTTTTCCAGCAGGCCTGCTCCCGTGCTGGCTGCCGGAGGGGCCCCATGCAGGAACTGCGGAGCAGCAGGGGGAGGATCATGGAGCCCTCAAACCTGCTGGAGATCCCTGGCTGCTGAATCACCAACAGGCTCGACCAGGGCCGAGCTCTGAGGTGGCAAGCCGCTGTGCCAGGCTGAGGCACCCTGAAACCTGATGCCAGCCGGCTGACACCGATCAGAGGCATCAGAGCGTCCGTGGAAAGGGCTACAGTGGACACTCTCAGAGTCCCAGAGGAGAGAAGGAATAGGGGAATGGGCTAGAGACCAGGCCAGGACAAAGTGGTAGATGCAGTGGTCCTACCTGCGGGGTTTAGGTCCCTCGGCATGGGGACAGATGAGCTGAGACCTGGCTCCCAGGAAATTCAGAAATCAAATGCCGGCTCTGGAAGAGCCCCCCGGGGACCTTATAATCCCCCCCGCCTCTTCCCCTGAGGCCCACGGCCATGGCTCAGTTTCTCCTGGCCTTGCAGCCCCACCAGGGCTACCCGCCAGGCCCAGGGTCAGCAGTGGCTCAGGCTGGACCTTCGACTGGCAGAGTGAGCCTCTCAGCAGTCCCAACAAAGTCCAGCCAATCCCTCAGCTACGTCGCGGCCATCAGTACACACCACTCACAGCAAGTGGCTTGGAAGCAGGCTGGGCGCCGGGAGGAGATAAAAAATACGCAATCCTTGAACTCTGCCCCATTTCCTCCATGTGAATGGCTTGGTGGGGACAGACTCATCCCTTCCCGCTGCTCTACTCGGACACCCTCAGAACCACCCTGCGAAAGGCATTGCAGCGCTTGGGCCAAGATAAACAGCAGCGTGACTTGGAAGAATTTCAGATCGATGTAGCATCAGCCTGGGAAGGGGATGGTGGACAGAGGGGACAGACAGCACCGCACCAATGCTAATCACCACCATCAGGCTTCCATCGTGTGCTGTGTTCTCAAGGCTGGCCACAGAATGCCCCTTAGGAGAACTCACTTGATCAGATGAGGGCCACTGATCGAGAAGCAGGGGCCAAACAGAGGAAACAGATTCCTGGAACTACAGAGTTTTAAGAGTTAAGGGGAAAACACACTGAAGTTCTTGTAACCCTACATTTCTCACCCCCCATCCCACTGCTGACTGGGAAAAAGTTAAGTGCTTTTCCTTGGGCCCTGGAGGTGAGGGCCAGGAGGAGAAGAGGAGAGAGTGGGTAAGAAAGTTTCTTGGGGACAAGTGCAGGTGCCAGCTGCTGAGAAGGATCCAGACAAGAGGAGGGCAAGAGGCGCTAGACTGCCAGCCTTGCACTGGGAGATTCCTGGGCAGGTCACGCTTACCCTGGGGCTCTCACTGCTGGCAGTGCTCCCTAGGGAGAGTCTGAAAACTAGTGAGGGTGGCTTCTGATGGTCACAATGACTGGGGGGCACTCCTGGTATTTAGGCAGTAAGAGCAGGGACACTAATTTGTTGTAATGCACAGGATTTTGTCTTGCGTAAGAGGCTCATAGTACACCCCGTTGAGAAGTCCTGCACCCACCAGAATAGTCCCTTTAAGCGCGGGGCATTCAGCCTCCAACTGCACATGTGCAGAAGTACCCCAAACTTGGGGGAAATGGAATAAGCCAGAAGTCTCATGAATGGATGGTGGCACTCATTAGAGACTTGTGGTCTTTGGGAAGCTCATGGCGGGGTGGGGAGGGCTTCTGCTGATTGCCTGCTTTAACTGGGATGCTCTCTTCCCCCTTCGCGGTTCCCTCTATTCCTCTGTTCATCTGTCTGTCTCTCTGTATTAACCCGAAGTGCTTGGGTTGCACAATATGAACCTTACCTATAAAGTAATGAGATTGACCAAGCACAAAGAGAGCCCACTCCCAGTGTTGTATAGTCATGGGGTTCCAAAGAGACTCCCAGAAGCCCTAGGGGGAGGAACTGATAGGAGGAAGGATATGTTCTCGTCTCTTGGCCCACTGCCTAATTTTAGGGCCCCCAACACATTTCCCTCTATCAATGTAGATTCTTTTGGCCACAGGGAGCACCGCCGTTCAATGAATGCCCCAAAAGCACTTAGTCATATGGGCAAAGTCTGCTCTGCTGCGAAGACAAACCAATAAGGAAGAGGGCATGCCTGTCCCCACAGTTTTGGGGTAGACAACATCATGTACCTTTTAGTTGTGTCAACTTAATGCAATTTAAAGGAAGACCAAAAACCTGGGAAGACATAGTAGCCCTTCTCTCAGGAAATGGGATCTCTCACACCAACCTGCTCCTGATCCTTTCCCTGTTTACTCTTTTGAACCTCTGGAGGGGGGGAAAAGGTGGAGAGGAGAAGCAAAAGGGAAGAGGGAACAGGGAAAAGATGACATTTTCTGCTAGCGTGGTTTAGCTCGGGCAAGAATAGGAGAACGTCAGAACGACGTGGGTGGCAGTCTGCACATTTCAGTCCCAGACAGGAGTGCAGTGAGAAGGGGGTCTTGCTTAATATTCAGTGTATTTCCAAAGCATTGCCTAGACAAAAAAAAAAAAAAAAAAAAAAAAAAACAGACTTATCTAGATGAAGGTGGTCTAGGAAGCAAAACCAGCTGGTGAGACGGTACAGCTCCTCTGGGGGACAGCTGCATGGTTTGTGGCAAAATAAAACATCGTGTAACCATACAGTCCAGCAGCAGAGCTTCCTGGTGTTTACCCAAGTCACTGAAAACCCAAGTCCACAGAAAAACCTGCACACACAGGTTTATAGTGGCTTTCCTCATAATTGCCCAAACTTTAAAGTCACCAGGAGGTCCTTCCGTAGATGAATGGATAAACTGGGGTATACCCAGACAGGGGAATATTAAATGCATGGTATTAAGTCAAATAAGCCAAGCAAAAGAGGTTTTAAACTGTAAGAGTCCAACTATAGGACATTTTAGAAAAGGTAAAATTATGGCAGCTGCCAGTGGTTTAAGAGAGGGAGACGGAGAGAAGTAGGGGAAGACAGGGGGCTTCCGGCAGTACAACTTACTGTGTGTGTGTTGGACGGGGGGGGGGACCCAGGTCACAATACGTTTGTCAAAACTCCGAGAATGTACAACACAGGAATCAGCTCTAGTGTGAACTAGGGACTTTAAATTTAGTTGAAAAGAGCATCAACATTGTTTTGGGGAGGAGAATACCACTTTTATTAGCAGTTTGGGGTCTCTCCCTCTGAATATTTTCTTGTAGGCTTAGATCTTGATCCCCCGCAACCCCCGCAAGTACTGTCCATACCCTGGAACCCAAGGGTCTGCCCTGCGGTGGTACCCTACTTTCTTAAGCATTTTCCCAACTGTTGGCCATCGTATTTATGATTGCTGCTATCTTTGAGCTTACAACTACTTTTTGATGCTATTCCCCTGATTTATTATTATTATTTTTTTGCGTATGGGTGGCACATGACGTTATGTGAGTTTCAGGTGGACAACACAGTGATTCAGCTTCTCCGGAGGCTGTGCTCTGCTTACCACACGTAAGCTCCCATCGGTCACCACGCAGCGCTATTACAACACCATTGACGGCATTTACCCTCCGCTGTGCCTTCCATCCCGTGACTTAGTCATTCCCTGACTGGAAGCCTGCACCTCCCGCTCCCCTTCACCTACTTTGTCCATCCCCCCCTCCCCTGCCTCCTCCCCTCTAACAGCCGTTGGTTTGTTCTCCGTATTTACGGGTCTGATTCTGCTATTTGCTTGTTCATTTGTTTTGTTTAAAAAAATTAACTTTGGTTAATAATAATGTACTAATATTGGCTCATCAACTGCAGCGAATGTACCACACAGGCAAGATGTTAATAGTAGGGGAAATTATGTGGGGAGGGGTGAGGAAGTATATGGGAATTCTCTGCACTTTACACTCAATTTTTCTATTAAACCTGAAACTACAAAAAAAAAAAGTCTATTAAAAAAAACAGCTGTTGACAATTACCACAGTAGGAAGCTGAATTCTTTTACTCTATATTCCAAACTGTCCCATCACACTGCTTCCCTAAGTTCAAGTCAAATGTCGCCCTAGGAAGGTCATGGCATAAGCAGCTTGAATTGGACTTTTCTGGAAATGTGGAGTAGACACTGCTCAGCCTTCCACCGAGGCCCCGGATCTGAGCCTCCCTCCCTGTCCGTCAGCTTGGCTCAAGTGTGGCTTTGAATTCATCACTATGAATTCCAGCTGGCTGAAAGCTCAGAGGACAAGAAGTACAATTAGCTCTCTTACGTCGTGAAGTGTGTTGTACGGGTGTGCTTGATAAACCTTTCCTGATAGTGGTTCCCAGGGAGAGGCAATGAGCAGCTCTGGTCATGGACTGGTCTGGGCTGCCGCACACCCTGAGTCTCACTCTCAAACGGAGAGCGTGACGGAGGAGAGAAAACAGAGGAGAATTATGCTCCTTGTAGAAACAGGCCAGAGACAGAGGAGGGGCGGGAGGGGGAGGGCTCTTCCAGGGAGAGGCTGGTAGGGACAGTCAGGAATCGGAGGCCTTCGAAATAACCGCGGAAATCCAGTATCTTGGTTTCAGGGCAACTGGCCTTGCTTTGGCGATTTTTAGTATAAAATAGATAACACATTGTAGACATGCTATCACTCAGCTGAGGACAAGTTATGAATACAATTTTCAGTCTGTTGTCAACTGGCTGTTGGCTCTGAGACCGAGGGAGCAGTTTCTAGAAGGGTGGTTTGATCCAACTGAATTCCTTGACCCTCTTGCTTCATCTAAGAGTGGGTTCCCAAGCGTGTGTCAAGCACAGCATTCGTCATACCAAAATGAAGTTTCAGTTACAGAGAAGCCTTCCATCCCCCTCTTCCTGCCCTTTTTTATGATTCAAGCAGGAATGAGAGAGGGCGGGGGCCTTTTAACTGTCCAACATCATCCTTCTGTGAAGACCCACACACAAGGTAATGAAGCAAGTGGCTTATTCCCCAGCCCCTGCATGGTCATAACCTGACATTTTATTGCATGTTTATTTTTGGTCTCCTTGGGACCACGTGGGGCGGGGGAGATGGAGTTTTTCAGTTGGCTCTATTCTCAGTGCCAAGGACAGTGCCTGACAGAGATCACTCTCAACAACACTCACTGAATGAATTTAGTTGCTTTTCAAGCCAAACTTGTCAGATAGTTCCAAAGACGGTCAGGGAGCGTGAACCACAAAAAACAATACTTGAACTCCTATTTGAGCGGGAGCACTTCATAGGACTTTATAAAATCTAGGTTCTTTCATTCTGGTATAAGGCAACACCATTAGAACTGTTCTATGGTGACAGTTCTCCAAAAAAATCATTCAGACGCTGGAGCGTTTTCTTCATCATGGAGGTGTGTGTGTGCAGATAAAGAGAGTTGTCATGGTCTGAACTGGTGACATCTGACTTGAATAAATGAGGGGACTTGAATAAAATGAGGGAACCAGTCCTGCAAATATCTACTGAGGAAGGAGCATCCAGAGCTGAAACAACAGCAAGTGCAAAGGTACTGAGGTAGGAGTCAATGTAGCATGTTCAAGGAAGAAGGCTGGAGTAAGACAGTGAAGGGAAACAAGGCTGGGGAAATGCCAGGGCAGAGGTCTCTCATGGGGAGAGCTGGGAGTCTGGATTTCCTTTCAAGCTGGACAGCACAGGCAGGTTTTGAGCAGAGGAACAGTGGCACCTGATGTATGTGTTATGACAATCACCGAGGAGACTGAGAAGGGAAGAAGCCTTATGGAGGCAAGACTGGAAATTGGAGGAGCAGGATAAGACCCCCGCAGAAGTCCCGGTAAAAGGTGAGAGAGGTGGCAGGGGAGGCCTCAAGAAGCGGTCAGGTATACGACAGAACAGAAACAAGACTCACTGAACTTGGGAGGTGTGCTTTGGTCTAGTTCCTGCAGGGTCCCCCACTCTTCACCCTGTCTCTGCCTTTACTAATCCTCCACTTTCTCTTCACCTTCCTAGGCCATGGTCAACCTTCAAGGCCCAGTCCAAACATCAATGTCTGCAAAAATCTTTCCTTCCCACCTCAGATGGAGGACCTCATCTCCCTCAAAAAATTAAAAGAAGAAATGAACAAACAAATAAGAACAGAGGCTTAAAGAAACCCACTAGCAGGCTCAACACAAGCCAATTTTCTCTTGATCCTGATGTTCTCAGACTTTTCTATAGAGCTTTCACTGACAGTTCCCTTGCAGAGTCTGCTCAGAATCCCTGAGATCCCCCAGAATGCTACAAACTGGAATGAAGTTTCTACCCCTGGTTATTCCCAGGCAGGTCCCAGGAATCTCTGTCCAAGGTAACCACAGGCTCACGTGTGAGACCCACATCCAACATCCAGGAGAAGCTAGCCTCTGGGTGATGACAGCTGGGCTCAAGGCTTTGCAGAAGCTTGTACAGTATCTGACCCTGCTTACCACCTGTCCCTCCCACTCCTGCCTGCAGGCTGGACTAAAGCATTCCAGGCTTGAGAGAGAAGGGCCCACAAGGAACAAAACCAGTGAACTCACCTGGGACCAGAGCACACAAGCTACAAATGTACAGACCAAGAGATTATTCTCTGCTCTGGGTTTCTCTGTCCTAAATGTCCCGCCCTGTGCAAGCATAGCCTCGCTCACTACTGTCCTTCATATCCCCCTGCCTCCCAGTGCCTGTAAGAGAGACACAGAGACAGTCAGCCCCGCTGATGCGGGTGTAATGGTGAGTTGGGTGTGGGGCTGGAGCACTAGGACAGGCCACATAACCTTGGGAAAGGAGTCCTTCCCTCTAAGGAAGGCAGAAGTCAGCGTTCCTATCTGCTATGTCAATGCTATTTTGGGAGCAAGGGGTAAGAAGGAAAAGGAAAAGGAGAGAGAAGAAGAGAGAGACTCTGGGAGTAAATTATTCATCATCAATAAAAATGTATCTATCAACTGTTAAATGTCAGGTATCACGCAAGGCACTGCAGAAATTGAGAATAAGGGAAAGAGGAAAGGGGAAAGAAAAAGTCAAAAAGTAGGAACAGAAATCCTTAGATGAACCCCGCCCCCCCACACACATACACAGGCTCACGGTCAACAGAGCAAGAGGTCACCCGGAGACACCCCAGTGTTAGACCACAAAATGAAAGTAGATTCTTCTCCCCCAGCATAAGGGAGGCAGTACCTGATAATATCAGTAGCTGTTCATACCAATTTATCTATATCCTAAAATGGAAGGTTTTTATGTAAACAAAGCCCTAGATTTTCAGAAAGTTTCTGCCCAGGGAGCCTCTGAAGATAGCTCGCCAGGTGATCAACAGCCCAGGTACAAACAACGAAGCCCTTTCTAAGGAGGCTCAAGTGGGGGAAAACCAAGAACGTGCACGGGTAGGTGGTTTAGAACAATCCAGACGTCTTTAATCCTTTCTAATGACCTCATTGGGTGCCTAAGCAAGCTTTTACACAAAAGTTAATGACTTTATCTTTAAGGCCAAACAGTGAGGCCCTTCGCCCACTTCTCCGCTCACAGCGGAGTCAGATGACATCACGGCCCCCAGAGGGCATTTTGGCGGAGCCATGGCCAGCCGCGGGGAGGAAGACCACAGGCCCAGGAAGGTCTTACCATGTTGCACCCAAACCTCTTCCCCATTTGCAAGGGCAGCTGGCACCTGCTCATTTAATGAGGCGTAATCCAGGGAAGACCCTTATCATCCCGTTTTGTGGGATGACCCCGGCCCCGCGGTTCACTTCTCCAGGCCGGGAGCTTGACTCGGCTGTCCGGCCATGGCTCCCAGACAGAGCGGCTCCGTGCTTGGCCCGGGAACAATCGCCCCCTGGAGCGGAGCCCTCTCCCCACCACCCACAGGGGAAGAGAAAGCAGCCGCACAGGGTTGTTCCCTGATCAGTAAGTGAAGCACGTGGACAAATGATTAAGCACGTGTATTTCCTTTTCTCTGCTGGACAACAGTGGGTTATTCCTCCACTGTCTTGTCCCAGTTATCAGGAGCTCAGCAGCTCCCTGCTCCTGGGGTTCCTTGGGGTCTCAGGGTCAAGCTGAAAGGATGAGGGCATCTGAACCCAGAATGCACTGTTCTGCTCCAAAAGGTTAAGCCTTTCTTTCTTCTTTTTCTCCTGCTGAATGTCACAATGCAAAAGCATCAGTTGCAGGAAGAAATGCTAGATAGTGGGTCGCTGGAGAGGAGGGGCCGCAAGTGAAGTTGAAGGGAGCCTCCAGGGCAGCGAGGAACAGGCCCGCGGAAAATACAAGGGGGCCTTCTGCTCGGAGAACAACAGAATTTTTATGAGGAGGTGTTATCTGGGTGTTTGAATCTCAGGCGATAGTTGAGTTTCCTGGCTGCCTAAAACATCAGCTTTCCCTCCGCCGACAGGCCAGCAGGATGGGCTTGTACAGAAATGACCAACTGGTCAACCCTTTTCTAGAGGGGCCAGGGAAGCTACTGCAGGGGAGGCCATTGTCTGTAAGCCAACTAGAGATGGGAATGCTCTGGAGTTACAAATTAGGGAGAGAGTGTTCTAGAAAAGGATTATCAAGTAAGGTCCTTTAAATAAGACACTGATTTTTTAAATTAATCTTTTAATTTTTAAATAAACATATAATGTATTTTTAGCCCCAGGGGTACAGGTCTATGAATCGCCAGGTTTACACACTTCACAGCACTCACCATAGCACATACCCTTCCCAATGTCCATAACCCAACCACCCTCTCCCTCCGCCTTCCCCCCGGCAACCCTCAGTTTGTTTTGTGAGATTAAGAGTCTCTTATGGTTTGTCTCCCTCCCGATCCCATCTTGTTTCATTTTTTCCTTCCCTACCCCCCAGAACCCCACGTTGCCTCTCAACTTCGATAGGACACCTCTTACTAACAGATGCACAGACAGATCAAGCACGGATGCTCACAGACACAGCTCAAACGCATGGTGGCTGGAGGTGCAGACGCTGAGTGTAGTTCGGGGGAACGAGCTTGGTGGGGCCACTCTCGCCACCTTGGGTGCAGGATGCCTCTATGAAAGCTCACTGCAAAACGGATGCTGGAAGCTATTTTCACTCTTATGATTTCTCTTTCTAGATTTCCTTTGGTTAGCATAAAAAGGCACTGATGTAGGTCTTTGGTAAAATTGAGTGGCCTAACACGAACTTTCATAAAGGGGAAGAGGGTACTTGTGGACTATGGGACAAAGGGTACGACTCCTTTACCTAATGGAAAAAATTGCCACCTTTAATAAACCTCGGTAAAACGTCCCCACTGCGGCCCCGCTCACACCTGAGGATCCAGGTACTAAACTATCTATTTGGAGGTGCAAAGGCCATTAAAAAAATGCTGCCAGCCAAATGAAGGAAGTTCCTACATGCAAGTGAAGCAGGAAAGCCCATTTCTGTTCTGACCTGTTGCTCTAGCAAGTCAATGGAAATGTCTGCGTGTTTTGTGGGTCCATGTCATGGCTCAGGTTAAGGGTGAAGGGTGTTAAAGGAAGCCAGCTACCAGCAAACGTGCTAACACAGATTCTATCTTTAGTGGGGCTGTGAAGAACTAAAGGTGTTAAAGCAAAAGTGGTAAAGACTCTGCCAACTTCCGCTATTATTTGGGGGACATGTCAACTGGTGGGGCGTAGGAGGGAGGTGAGGAGGAGAAGCCAGGAGTCAAGCAGAAGCCTCAGGGGCTAGAGCTCATGTGCATGTGACTTACAGGCATGTCACTCACTGGAGGACAGGCTGCCACATAAATGGAAGAAATTACCCTTTAAAACAAATACCTTTTAAATAATGTATGGTAGGTGGGGGGAGGGGTAACTGGGTGATGGGCATTAAGGAAGGTGCCTGATGGAATGAGCACTGGGGGTTATATGCTAGTGATGAATAACTGAATTCTACCCCTGAAACCAATGATATACTCTATGCTAATTGAATTTAAATAAAATAAAATTTAAAAAAAGAAAAAAATGCTTGACATAAATGCATACCAGCCTCCATGAGTGAATTTATTACTAGAAATAGGGCAATTTATTACAACGAAATAGGGCAAGTAGCATGCCTCAGGTGATTATCTGTCTCTCGAACAGCTAACTCCCGACCTGAAGGAGAGAAGAAAAAAAAGACCTGGGCCACATTTGTTTCTATTTCCCAGCAGTGGGAAGTGGCAACATTTCTTTTGGCTAACATGACAATTACCTGTATGGCAATTACTCTCACTATGGTGAAAAACCTTAAGGGAGTGGCTGTTTGCAAAGTCCAATTACACTTGGCCTACAGTCTGCTACAATATGGCACTTTCGCACGTGAACGAAGCTAGGCACCTCAGCACCCACAGGCTTCCGTGAATGACATGGAGTAGCGGGACGACTAGATCAGCAGGCAAGGCACCTGGGTTCGAATCCTTGCTCTGCTACTTGCTGGCTGTGGGAGCATGGACAAGTCAACATTTTTGTGCTTTAGTTTCTCCATCTGTAGAATGGGGATAATCACCCTATCTCATAGAGCTGCTAGATGGGCTAAAGGGATTTGTATGACACATAAAACTCTTAAAGAAATTACCACCTACCATGCGCTGTTTTAAGTGATGGCCATCATCTCCTCAGGTCATGCCCTGCCCAAAACCCTGGTCTTAAGTGCAAGGTACCCACCGTATACCTTGTGTTATATTGTAAAAAAACAAAACAAAATAAAAACAGTGTCTGCTTCTGCCAAGAATTCAGGGACTGGGGGCAAAAGCTAGGGCATGGCCTTCTTTGCATTATTATCACCAAACCCAGCAGAAGATCTCACACACATGAAGTGTTCGCTGTAATGAACAATCCATGTAGAAAAGAAATCACCTAAAACAAATGAATAAATAAATAGCATCCCTCATTTCAACCTGATAGATCTTCTTTTGGTAATTCATCCCATTGGCTCTATAGCACAGCCTTAAATGACTGAAGTAGCCAGTGTGGGTGAATTAAGAACCGGATGTTACACTAGGCTTGATTCACAAAAATCACAACTACTGTTTGATCACTTGGATATATTCTACATGGGATGACAGCTGAGATATTCCAAATGCCTCTGTCATTACTGTTAAAAGAAAAATGGCCAGTCTTTTATCTGAAATCCAAAAAATCCAGTTTAGTTGAAAGGACTGTTTTGTTTATTTTTCCCTCTCTTCCGCAGTAGAGGAAAGAGGCACTTCACAAGAAAAGAAGCTCACATTACAAAGTGAGTTGATGCTGTTTCCCTAAGTGTAAATCTCTAACTTTCAAGTGGTTCACTGGGGCATAACCGGTCCATTTGCCAAAAACTTCAACAACCTACAGAGGATTCAAAATTAGAACGTACTTGAAATGATGGCCTCTGTCAAAGAAGATCCCACTATCTTGATCCTAACAGAGCACTAGTCCAGGAACTTGGACTAATGACTGTTAGAGATTCTTTTCTCTCCATAAGATAAGTTAAAATAGATCAGAGTTCTGCTACCCCAGTCAGAAGGAAAACCCCATTCGGTGAACCCCTCATTCACAGGTAAAATGCGAAGTTTTGCATCAGGTACCACGCAGGGCTAAAGAGTTGACCCTTTGACCTAGCAATGACCTTCGGGCACCGAGAGACCCAGAAATAGCTTCTAAATCGTTAAAGAATGGTGAAGGGACTTAACAACGCTAATGAGTACGTGCCTGACAGCACTAGTCCAGGAACTTGGACTAATGACTGTTAGAGATTCTTTTCTCTCCATAAGATAAGTTAAAATAGATCAGAGTTCTGCTACCCCAGTCAGAAGGAAAACCCCATTCGGTGAACCCCTCATTCACAGGTAAAATGCGAAGTTTTGCATCAGGTACCACGCAGGGCTAAAGAGTTGACCCTTTGACCTAGCAATGACCTTCGGGCACCGAGAGACCCAGAAATAGCTTCTAAATCGTTAAAGAATGGTGAAGGGACTTAACAACGCTAATGAGTACGTGCCTGACA
>NW_019154102.1:21106393-21109838 GCF_002288905.1 Enhydra lutris kenyoni
ACAGAACGTCAGGCTATAGGATACCAGAAGAAACAGATGAATCCACTATTATAGTCAGAGACTTCAATGGCCCCCTATCAGAAATGGACAGATTCACCAGCAGAAAATCAGTAAGCACGTGGTTAAACTCAACAGTACCATCAAGCAACCTGAGGTCATTGACGTCTACAGACAGACTGCATCCAACAACAGAATACACTATCTTCTCAAGCTCACATGAAATTCACCAAGATACACCATATTCTGGACCATAAAATACACAAGACTAGAAATAATACAGCATCTGCTCTCAGACCAGAATGGAGATAAACTTGAGATAGATTAGCAGAAATACAGCTGGAAGATCCCCCAAATACTGGATTAAACCATACACTTCCAAAGAACACATGGGTCAAAGAAGAGATCTCAAGGGCAGTTAAAAAACATTCTGAATAAAAACAGTGATACAACTCATCAATATTTGTGGGATGCGGAAAAGGCAGCACTTACAGAGAAGCTAACATCGTTGAATGAATAGATTAGAAAAGAAGATAAAGCTAAATTTTCATCTAATAATCCAAGTTTTCATCTTGGAAAAACATAGAAAAGCAAATTAAACCTAAAACAAGCAAAAGACTAATGAAGGTATTAGTTTTAGTTACTGTTTTTCCTACTTTAAGTATCTGAACATCAGTCCTCTCATGAGACAGTGCTCCTCAAACTTTTTCACTAGGACCACCCCCCCAAATGGCAAAGAGAAGGAAACTCGTACCTATTCCTCTAAAGTCTGGGGCACACTCTGAAACATTCCAAAGGGAAAAAAAGAATCACATCTTTCTATCCTAAAAATTAGTTTTGTTATTTCCATCTTGCATTTTATCAACTAGTAGAGCTGAATTTGTTTTAATATATAAAATATCATGACTTGTCAGTTAAATTCCTTTTTGATTCTTTAATTATTCCTTATTCCAGGGAGATGCACCCATATACGCCAGGCTCTGAGCATATCACTGCGTATCCCACAGTACTCCCATTTGAAAAGGAGACATGCAAATACACAGTTTTGGTTAACCAGAACATCATATGGAGGACTGCAGGCCTGCCTCATGACCCCCAATTCATGAAAAGCACAAAGTTCCAGAAACAATAGGAGCACACAGGCAGGTTCGCCATGACTTTCAGTATATGTGCTGCCGAAGCAAGCACACGCCATGCCTTTCAGGACAGTGAGACCCAATGTCCATCAGTCTTCAGCCAAGCTGAGGAATGAGGTCATCATCCTTTCTCCTCGAGATTCAAACACAGTAAGTATCCTCTCTACCACCACTCAGGTTTTTCTTCCAATACGCTCTAAGTGGGACAGAAGTAGAAGTCTTGTCATGAAAGGGAGATGTGAACATGAAGGGACATCCACTGTAATCCAATGTCTCCTTTCCCAGTTCCAATGTTTTCTGTGTCCACTTCCTGGGGCAATGATGCTTCCCAGCTCAGAAGAATGGTTCGCTATGGGATGAGCCTCAAATGAATGGAGGAGAACAAAACCTCCACAGGTAGACTGAAGGACCCCTAAGTTGTATCAAGTGACAAAAGTAGGATTTGCTATCGGTGATTAGAGAATAAACTGTTCAACAAACATGCATGGAGCTACTGGACCCATATTTAGCAAAAAGGCAAGTTAGAGTCTTACCTCACATCTTACACCAAAATACATTCCCCAAGAATTGAAATTCAACTTGGAAAAGTAACAACATAAAAGTAGAAAGGGAAGGGTGGGGGCACCTGGGTGGCTCAGTGGGTTAAAGCCTCTGCCTTCGGCCCAGGTCATGATCCCAGGGTCCTGGGATCGAGCCCCGCGTCGGGCTCTCTGCTCAACAGGGAGCCTGCTTCCCTTCCTCTCTCTCTGCCTGCCTCTTTGCCTACTTGTGATCTCTGTCAAATAAATAAATAAAATCTTTAAAAAAAAAAAAAAAAAGAAAAGAAAGGGAAGGGTGCCTGGGTGGCTCAGTGGGTTAAGCCTCTGCCTTCGTCTCAGGTCATGACCTTGGGGTCCTGGGATCGAGCCCCACATCAGGCTGTCTGCTCAGTGCTTCCCCCCATCTTTCTGCCTGCCTCTCTGCCTATTTGTGATCTCTCTCTCTGTCAAATAAATAAATAAAATCCTTTTAAAAAAATAGAAGGGGAAATGAGATTATCAAAGAGACACAGCAAATCCCTTCCTATTCCAAATAGAAATCATAAAGGAAAAATGAACAGATGTTAAGTCCTTGAAAGTTAAAAAAAAAAAAAAAGATACTTCTGTAAGCCCAAACACAAGACATCTAAATTTAACCAGCAAAAGGAAGGAAATATTTTCACTATATCTTCATAAAAACCTTTACAAAACTTTAAAAAACTAACCTACCCCAAACATGGTTTAATTCACAAAAAAATAAATTCAAATACTCAAACATGAAAAAGCATTCAATGTGCCAAATTTTGGTTTTAACCAAATACAAATTAAAACAATGAGATACCATTTGGTCAACACAATGTACAGAATCTAAAAGATTATAATACTAATCATAGGCAAGTTTGCCAACAAATAGGGGACAGGACTGTAAATCTGTACAGCTTTTCTGGAGGGCAGATTATCAAAACATATTAAGAGCTGAAAAATGTGGACCACTTGACCTACTAGCCCATTTCTGAGGATTTGGCTGTAGAAGATAATTAAAAGATATTTGTAATGATTTAGCTGCAAGAATTTTCATTACAGGTTTCAATATTCGAGTTTGGGACAATCTACATCTCTATCCATAAAGGACAGGTATATAAACAATGGCAGAGTTGTACGGTGAAATGTATTATACTTATCAAAAAGAAAAAAAGATAGGTTAATATATTTGTATTTCTGCCACAGAAATATTTTCCCTATAGACAGTAAGTAAAAAGCAGATTTAAAAATACCAAATGCCTTGGGACGCCTGGGTGGCTCAGTGGGTTAAAGCCTCTGCCTTCAACTTAGGACATGATCCCAGGGTCCTGAGATCGAGCTCCGTTAGGCTCTCTGCTCAATGGGGAGCCTGCTTCCCTTCCTCTCTCTGCCTGCCTCTCTGCCTACTTGTAATCTCTGTCAAATAAATAAATAAAATCTTTTAAAAAAAAACCAAATGCCTTTTTATTTGAAGGGAAAAAGTGGGTATAAGAATATCTATATCCTTTGCAAATGACATATCGGATAAAGGGCTAGTATCCAAAATCTATAAAGAGCTTATCAAACTCAACACCCAAAGAACAAATGATCCAATCAAGAAATGGGCAGAGGACATGAACAGACATTTCTGCAAAGAAGATATCCAGATGGCCAACAGACACATGAAAAAGTGCTCAACATCACTTGGCATCAGGGGAATACAAATCAAAACCACAATGAGATACCACTTCACACCAGTCAGAATGGCTAAATTAACAAGTCAGGAAATGACAG